>NC_133367.1:43073559-43296824 GCF_049309525.1 Garra rufa | reverse complement strand
TCCGTCAGTTTACGTGGCCTACCACTTCGTGGCTGAGTTGCTGTCATTCCCAAATGCTTCCACGTTCTTATAATACAGCTGACAGTTGACTGTGGAATATTTAGGAGTGAGGAAATTTCCCGACTGAACTTGTTGCACAGATGGCATCCTATCACAGTTCCACGCTGGAATTCACTGAGCTCCTGAGAGCGACCCATTCTTTCACAAATGTTTGTAAAAACAGTCTGCATGCCTAGGTGCTTGATTTTATTCACCTGTGGCCATGGAAGTGATTGAAACACCTGATTCTGATTATTTGGATGGGTGAGCGAATACTTTGTGTCCATTCACTGTAGAAGAGTTTGAGTGTGCAGTATGTGGTCTGATCGACTGGCACACTGTCCTTTTATAACATCTCTGACTTTTAAATAAAACGTTTTAATGAGAAACCAGTAATACAGTAATATGTTGGGTTAACAAAACTTTATTTTAAGGCACAATGTCATGTGTATGCGGAATAATGGCACTGTCACACTCTA
The DNA here is from genome assembly GCF_049309525.1 of Garra rufa. NCBI lineage: Eukaryota > Metazoa > Chordata > Actinopteri > Cypriniformes > Cyprinidae > Garra > Garra rufa. The sequence continues at coordinate 43,296,306 of NC_133367.1, read as the reverse complement.
CATGTCGTTTACAGCTTTATTTTTCTCTCACATCTAAAACTGTACATAAGTGTAACTGTATTTCTCTGTCACAACTGCTCTCTTTCTTAACTAAAGAACTTTTTAATTACTTAATAATTTTATTTGATTAATCATTTTTTTACAGCTTACTCTTGATTGTTTACCTGAAGTATGAAGTCTAGTTTTGCCAAGCCAAAAATATTCAATTTAAAGTTCAGATCAAATTGTGGCCTTGCAAATAATCAAACCAATGTTAATATGCTTCATAACTAACACTATATTTATTAATATTTATTTTTGTGTATTTTGATCGATGCATCCATGTTGTCTGTCATGTTGAATCATTCAAAGGACTTACAATGTTGATAAAGACATTCAATGACTCTAAGATCAGTATTTCTTTCCTCTCATGCTGTTTTCTTTCAGATTGCAACTGTTTGCTGTAACACCATAATTTCCTCATTTTCTTGTCTTCTTCTTCTTCTTGTTCTGATTTCGGACAACGGTCTCTATTGGAAGGCAATAGATGTGCATTGGTATGTTCTTATAGTAGCTTGTCACCCAGGGCCTATTGCAAGAAACACAGAGGGAATCAGTTTGCAGAAATATTGTTTTCAGCTCTTTCAGGTTTGTGAGAAATAAGCATAGTGATATATCAGAAATCATATACAGTCAAGCCTGAAATTATTCATACCCCTGGCAAATTCTGATTTAAAGTTACTTTTATTCAACCAGCACGTTTTTTTGACCGGAAATGACACAGGCTTCTCCCAAAAGATAAGAAGACGATGTACAAGAGGCATCATTGTGGAAAAAAATATTTATCAGCTTTTATTCACATTTGAACAAAAAGTGTCATGTCCAAAATTATTCGTACCCTTTGCAAACTGTCAGAGTCTATGGGAAAATCCAAAGTTCTATACCATTCCAAATATTCCACGCTGTTCTAAAGCATCCTAATTACCCTGATTCATTGGGAACAGCTGTTTTAATCAACTCAACATTCTGGCTGCTCACAAGTCAGGAAAGGGCTATAAGACCATATCTAAATGTTTTGAAGTTCCAGTGGCTACAGTGCAAAGTATTATTAAAAAATACAAGATGTTCCGCACTGTGAAAAATCTCAGAGGACGTGATCGGAAGCCAAAAGTGACACCTGTGCTGGCCAGGAGGATAGTGAGAGAGGTAAAAAAGAATCCAAGGATCACCACCAAGGCCATCCTGATGAATCTGGGCTCTGCTGATGGCAACATCTCAAGGCGGACAGTCCAACGGACACTGAACACCGCTGGGTTCCACAGACGCAGACCAAGGAGGACACCACTTCTCCAGATAAGGCACACTAAAGCCCGCTTGGCCTTTGCAAATGCTCATCTGGACAAAGAGGAAGTGTTCTGGTCTTCTATTTTATGGTCAGATGAAACTAAAATTGAATTGTTTGGCCACAATGATGTAGCCTTCATTTGGCGTAAAAAAGGAGAAGCCTTCAACCCTAAGAACACCATCCCCACTGTCAAACATGGTGGTGGGAACCTAATGTTTTGGGGGTGTTTTTCAGCCGGTGGACCAGGGAACCTAATCACAGTAAACGGCACCATGAAAAAGGAGCAATACATCAAAATTCTCAACAACAACATCAGGCAGTCTGCAGAGAAACTTGGCCTTGGGCACCAGTGGACATTTCAGCACGACAACGACCCAAAACACAGCAAAAGTGGTGAAGAAATTGTTAGCTGACAAAACATTAACGTTTTGCAGTGGCCCAGCCAGAGTCCTGACTTAAATCCAACTGAGAATCTGTGGAGGAGCTAAAGATCAGGGTGATGGCAAGGAGATCCTCCAACCTGAAAGAGTTGGAGCTCATGGCTAAAGATGAACGGGCAAAAATACCAGTGGAGACATGCAAAAAGCATTATAGGAAGCATTTAATTGCTGTAATAGCCAATAAAGGCTTTTCTATTGATTATTGAGAAGGGTATGAATAATTTTGGACATGCCACTTTTTGTTCAAATGTAAATAAAAGATGAGTAATATTTTTTTCCACAATGATGCCTCTTGTACATCATTTTATTATCTTCTAGGAGACGTCTGTGTCATTTCTAATAAATAAAATAAAAAAACTTGCTGGTTGAATAAAAGTAACTTTAAGTCAGAATTTGCCAGGGGTATGAATAATTTCTGGCTTGACTGTATGTATATATATATATATATATATATATATATATATATATGTGTGTGTGTGTGTGTGTGTGTGTGTGTGTACAACAGTTCTTTGTTCCTTTAACAAATCACACTTATTAGATGAAATGATAGTATGACAAAAATATTGCTTTCCTCTGCAGACATTCTACTTAATGTTTTATTGTGAATATGAGCTGAAGAATGAATGCTGTATCAAATGCAGGTAATCACATTTGCTTAGTCCATCTCCATCTCATAATACTCTACATAATACAGTGAGCTTTTAATACAGTAATGCAGTAAGCTTTCAATAAAGCAACTCAAAGTTCCTCCATTACTAGTTCTAAAGTCAAACTAAGATTTGAATCTGTGGTGGAATGAATTTTTTTAAAAGACACAATCGTCAAACTGTATCCCTGATAGCACACGCACATCTCGGAGACGTCTATTTGACATCTGCATTTACATCTGCAAGACGTAGTTTGCTCATCTGCAATGTGTCTATTGGACGTTTCCTATCAGATGTCAAATAGGCGTCTATTAGATGTCTTTAAGATGTTTATGAATTAGAATGCATGTAAAACTGACATCTTACAGAGCAGATGCTTTCCAGATCAAGAGATCTTTAACAGTCATCTTGCAGATGTACGTGTGCTATCTGGGGTTGTATAAATGTAATATCTCACGAGTAGCAGTGAAATATGGCTGTATATTGGCTCGGCTGTAGGCACGAAGTCATCTAACAGGTGTACGATAACGTCAGCATTTTCACGTCCTTTAATTGAATAGTATAGTAGAGAGAATAGGTTTATACTTCGCTGTCCGCTGGTTGAGGCTGAGGAATAACAGACTTCTCCAGCGGATCCGATTCTCTTCACATCTTACTTGGTCCAGCTCCTGTTGTCTCTTCTCCTCTCTTTGAATGGTTTCCTTCAGGTCTTGTTCTATACGGGCCAGCTGTGCAACACACACTATTTAACATTTCGTCACCTTAGAATTATAAGATTCTATATCTGACATTTATGTCAAAATTGAGTTATTCACATATTCTTATTCTGTGACAATCTTTTTACATTATTTGATGTTTCTTTTGTAAGCTGTGTACAGTTTGGGCCTTTTTTTAGAAAACAAAAATGGTTCTATCTACAGAAGTCGCAAAAATGGAACGCAAAAACTTTGAAGCTCAATATCTCAAAAGTGCTCAGAATGCAGATAGAACCTTATAATTCTAAGGTGACGATTTGTCTAAATGTACCTTTGTGAGATCAACAGAAAAATGTATTATGCAAATTAATTATTTCTACTTTCTAGTAAAAACTACATTTTTAATGTTTTTCAAAACGTATTACCTCTTCCAGCAAACATCTTTGGTCTTCTATTTTTCTTTGCTGCTGATTCAGTGTAATTGAAGCTGGTTCTTCTCTTTTCTGAACTAAATGAGAGCTTAGAGGTGGAGATAAACATACATGACCTATTAAAATGTATCTGTATAGAACAAACTATAATTGCTTTGAGTGGAATTACATCCCACAGAGTTTGTTTTTGTTCTGCCGCAGTTGTCCTAATGTCAAAATCATAATGCAACGAAATGAATGCAAATATTCGTCAGAATTATAAGGATTTAACTATTGTGCGCTGTTCAACTCTGAAACTATTAATGGACACTATTAATGAAAGATGAGCAATGATATTGCATTTTACTGTCTGTACTTTTTTATTGAACAAGAATTGGCTAATGATTTTAGTTGTTTAAATGAGTTCAAACAAAATTTGAATTATAACGATGTGCTGAAATGAATGGGGTCAATGCGTTAAAATAAATAAGTGTTCAAATACTCTTGAGTTTCAACAATGTGCAACACAAAAGACAAAAAAATATGCTTGCTAACTAATTTTAGTATGGAAAAATTAATCGTTGACCTGTGTAAAGTTGTAAAGAATTTTGCTGATATAACAACATAACAGCTAAAACTCACATTTCACATTTCTTCTTTAAATTGTCCAAAAATGGTCCCCATTCATATTCAGTGTAAATGTCTTGTGGTAACCATAAGAAGCCTGTCAAGAATCCTAAAAGAAATCTGACCAAAGATAAATGTGTTTAAAAGCTTTACATACCTCTGTTCTGTTCGTTCCATCTGCTCATCTATCCTGAAATCTGTTTCCATGTTCTTGTCTAAAATGATCTAACAGAGAAAATGAAAATGATTGAAATGCATATTGTCTCAAGTATGAGGTGTATTGCCTTTATTTATAAAATGCTTTGAAAAATGAAAGCATAAGAGGATTTAGTCTGTAACCACTGACAAATGAACTGAAGCCTGTCATGAGGGAAACTGACACCTGTGTAACTCCACCTGACTGCAGGTTATTTACCACACGCTCCTCTCAGGTGCGCATACACAACACATTACCAATGGATTTTGAGGGATTGTAATGTTTGATAATCTATTAGTAAATAAAGCACTTAAATAAAACTTTGTGCAATTTTTTTTTAATTCATAAAAAGGGTGTTTGTACTCACCTGATTTTGAGTGTCCATTCTGTTCCTCTCTGACCCGCTTGTCTTCTTCTCACTCGCTGCGCTCCTTTATCTTCAGCATTGTTCTTCAATAATGCAGCACTTCTTTGGTTTCTCCTTCCATGACTTCAGGTTTCCTTCGGTGTGATCGTACTCCTCCCATCTGTCCTCACGTCTAATTAGATTCTTTAAGTGCTGCTGTCTTCACGCTTGAATAAGTCATAACAACTAGAAAAATTAATGCGGACATTGTGCAGAGCCTGAGTCTTATTTAACATGCTGTTTTTGTTACGTGTTCATTGTTTCGTTACATAAATATAAAACTGTCATTGCGGATAACATGTTAATTAAATAAAGGGCCACTTATGTGTACTGAAAGAGATACATTATCACTACTTAAGAACACTTTTAAAGAGAACACGTTGTAATAATGTCAAACTAGATCAAAATAAGTTACTCAAGACAAACTTTAAGTTGGTTTGAGAAAGCTTTGAAAAAGGTTTAAAAGTTTAAAAAGTTTTAAGTTTGTTTTCAGTCTGAAATAGTTTGAAGTTTAAAGTAGTTTTGAAAGGTTAAAGTTTGAATATTTTGAAGGCAATACTGAGATCTCTCAGAGATAGATAGATTAACAAGTAACTAGCATGTTGTTATAATAAAGTTACTAGCTTGCTGATACCATGTTTCTAGCATGATTAACATGTTACTAGCAAGTTGTTAGCATGGTTAGCAAGTTACTAGCATGTTGTTAACACGATAAGCCCATTGCTAGTATGTTTCTAGCATGATTAACATGTTACTAGCAAGTTGTTAGCATGGTTAGCAAGTTACTAGCATGTTGTTAACACGATAAGCCCATTGCTAGTATGTTTCTATCATGCTTAACATGTTACTAGCCTGTTGTTAGCATGATTAGCATGTTTCTAGCATGATTAGCAAGTTGCTAGCATGCTACTAATGTGTTTCTGGCATGAATAGCATGTTACTAGCATGTTGTATGTTTCTACCATGATTAGCATGTTACTAGCATGTTGTTACCAATATTAGCAAATTACTAGCATGTTACTAGCATGTAGTTAACAAGATTTTAGCATGATTGGCATGTTCATAGCATGTAGTTAACATGGTAAGCATGTTACTAGCATTTTAAAATGTAAGCATGTTAATAGTATATTTCTAACATGATTAGCATGCAGTTAGCATGATTAGACTGTCACAAGCCTGTTGTTAGCATGATTAGCAATTTACTAGCAAGTTTTGTAGCATGATTAGCATGTTGTTAGAAGGTCGCATTTGAAGGTCGCATTTGAAGTGTCCTACTTGCTTTTCTGAAATGAGACAGCCTCGATGATGTATGCAGCCTTTGAATGCAACCTCCGGAGGGCGCAGCCTTCTAAATGAGACACAGCTATAGTTCACAGAAGGGCAGTTTGATTGAGTCTCAAGGGATTGTGGGAGTTTTGTCAGTTGGAGTTTGAATAGTTTGAATAGTGTTTGCTTACCCCAAAAGAACCATACCGCCTAAGACCAATTATTGTGAATCAACATTTAGCATTTTTAGTGTCATTGCCAAATTAACCGACTGAACTAGTGGAGAGAAGCGAGTGTTTTCAAACTTTAAACCAACTGAACCAATTCAGCTTCACTGAATAATTTATTGTTTGCTTAATGATTCACTGTTCACTGATGCACTCAAAACTCAACATGCTGAGGATATCTGCTAGTTAACTGTTATAAACAACACAAAAGTGTGTGTGTGTGTGTGTTTTTTTAATAATCTGCAAAGTCTAAACTATCATTAGCATATACAGTAATAGCTGGTCAAACAGGGCCATAAAACAATGGAAGTTTTTTTTTTCTGAATTTAAATTCTTTTGAACGTCTTTTCTTTCTAAGCAGCCAACCTCCTTCTAAAGAAAAAGTACAGTACTGTAGCTTCTGCTGAACACATCTTTATTGTTTTTTTAGTACCTGCTTCAGTTGCTGTTGATTAACAAGTCTGTGTATTTAAACCCTGCATTCTCTGTGTTCCCTGCTGAAAAAAACAGCATATGCTGGTTAGGTAGGTTTTGGTGCTGGGATGCTGGTTTTAGCTGGTTTATGCTGGTCCTTTGCTGCCACCAAAGGACCAGCATAAACCACCAAAGGACCAGCAAAGGACCAGCATAAACCACCAAAGGACCAGCATACCCCAGCAAAGGACCAGCATAAACCAGCAAAGGACCAGGATAAACCAGCAAAGGACCAGCATAAACCACCAAAGGACCAGCATAAACCAAAGGACCAGCATAAACCAGCAAAGGACCAGCATAAACCAACAAATGACCAGCATAAACCAGCAAAGGACCAACATAAACCAGCTAAAACCAGCATCCCAGCACCAAAACCTACCTAACTAGCATATGCTGTTTTTTTCAGCAGGGTTGTTTGTTCAATCTTGTTCATGGTATTTGTAGTGTGTTGCTTTGTTTGCTGTGTTTATTAAAACGCCTTGTGAACTTTCTTCTTTGTGTGTTTTATTCAGGACAACAACACAGAAACCTTCCAATGTCTGTTTGCACAGGTGAAAACCTATATGCTGGAAAAATGTAAATCTGAAAATGACAACACAAAGCACATTTGTCTTTTGGAAAATCTATGGTGTTTGTTTAAACTGTATGGCCAGGTTTCAAGTGATTTCAATCAGAGATTCAGCTCTGTCAATCCAAGGTTGTGTCGTTTCTCCCCAGGGCAGTTGTTGGCCATGGGCTGGACTCTGGGGGCAGTCTGGATCGGTGGAGGAGAGATAACATGTACTGATCCGAAAGATCCTTGTTGAACAGCCTGGAGAACATAAAAAAAAAATGAAAGAAACATCACAAACTGGTCTTTTCACTGGTTCAGACACGACACTTTCTGCTCTGGCTGCTTTACCACAGTAGATAAAAATACTCTATTTTGAAACTTGAAACTAGGTTTTCATCCCAAACTTGTCCCAAAATATCTTCCCTAAGAAAGGGAACGAGACACTGCGTCCTCTAGGGATGCTATGGGTAACGCCATCAGCGTCACTTGTGTCTGAGGCATACATCCAAAAATTACAATATCATTGGCTGGCGACAGCCTATGACGTCACTACCGGCTTGACCACAGTATAAAAGGACGCCAGGAGAATACAACATCCGCTTCTTCATCTGAAGCTTACGTCGGAAGCATGGCAGTGAGACTAGAGGACTCAGTGTCTCGTTTCCTTTCTCAGGGAACCATGGTTACATACGTAACCTGAGATGTTCCCTTTCGAGGGAACATCCTGTGTCCTCTAGGGGTCGCTATGGGGAACGGTCATACCCAAGCTGCCATGCTGAGGGGAGTGCATGCCAAACATCAAGGCGAGCACTAAGTACCAACTCCACCAGGTGAGCTGCCCCAATGATGTCCAAGCAACTGTCAGTGACCTATCCCCTACGGCCAAGAGCCTGAGCTGCGTACCTGAGACCTACCTGTTAGGGGTCAGATATTCCCGACCCAGGGTAGGGCTCGAAGACTTGGAATCAAAAAGAGACTTGTTTAATGGGATGTGGCCAAGCGTCTAGGAGATAACTAGACCCTGGCCTTCCACTCAGGGGGCAACTGACAATACCACAGGAGCATAGCTCAGCAGCAACACCCTGCATCAGGAAGGTATCAGGAGGATATGTGGGGCCCAAGGTAAAAACCAGGGTCTGACCAACTCAGAGAAAGGAAACGAGGCTGCAGCGCGTAACCCTTACCATGCAGGATTTTAGAAAGAACGCAAAAAGCTAGTGTGCGTGCTTGCTACAATGTGGATTTAAGGAAGTGCACAGAGACTAGCGTGTTCACTTACCAAAACATGGATTAGAGGAGTACCGTTTAAAGGGTGGCTATCATCGACACACCAAATGAATACCGCAATAAAACCTCATAAAAATCTTAAATATGAGGGGAACAAGGCTGCTTATCACGACAGTGACAAGACCGTCTCCGGAACACTATGCTCATGTAGCACAGCATCCAGCTCTAGGCTGAGAGGGGAACTCAAATGCTTATGATTGAACAGGCAGCAAAACATGGAGGCAGAAAGGGGCCTCACAGGTTGCTGTTGCTGGGCCAGGGAGCAGAGAATTCAACCCTGAGCTAGAGGGGGAAATCCTGAGCACTCAAAAGACCCCCCCGGATGCATGGAGAAGTTCACCATGAAACAGTCTAGACAGGAAGGCTGGGAGAAGCCAGACCCCCTGACGTGGCTGTGGAGCCCACAGAGCGGGAGGTTCGACTGCGGGAGGGCCCTCAACAGGGGCCGGCATACTTGAAAGGGAGCGACATGCTCATAGGTGACCCTCTAAGATGAGGGGAGCAATGCTAAACTTAACCAGCTAAATAGCAAACTCATCAGGGAGGCAGCAAGCGGCCAATCATCTGATGTTATTGCCATGGAGGGCTCCTCTCTTGGTTTTCTTTCACAAGAGAAAAGCCACACCTGACCAGCATGAGTGGTTAATGGCCCAAGGTGGGGCCTGCCTTATTCTCCAAAGGCAGACCGAAAGGGGGGGCCGTAAAAATGGTATCCAGCAGGGTTGGGGCCATTCATAAATTGAATTGAGAATGAATGGTAAATTCCAATTCACTTCCTGGAATGGAATTGGAATTGCATGCAGCTGACAGGAAATGGAATTGGAATTGAATTGGAATGTCAGGAAACAGAATTGAATTCAAATAAATTCCACTAAATTCCACTTGAGTACTAAATAAAATAATTTGACTCGATTTGCTTTTATAGTTTATAGTACATTTAATATTGTAAATCACATAAACGACAAACATATAAAAGAAATACAAAGTACTGTACGTTTAGTATGTTAAGCATGATCATTTCACATGCCAAATTTCAGGAAATGATAATAATTCGATGCAATAAAAAGTGAATGAAATAAATGAATGAACATGACTCATTTGTTTGTGAGTTGAGACATAATATATGTGGTAATCATATATTGAATGTATAGTACATCCAGCAACTTATCACCACTGTCATTCAATTATTAATTAACAATGTACAGTTCTCATTTTTATTTACTTGCATTTGATCAACTCTATTCAATCATGGTATTTGTAAAGCATCATAAAAAAAGTTCAAATGTATGTCTCTAAATGCAATCACAAATAAATGCTCAGAAACAGCAATAAACGGAATTCAGTGGAATTTCCCTGAATTGAATTCCACTTCCTGTAATTCCAATTCAATTCCAACTCTGTTTCCTGTAATTGTTGTTGAATTCCAATTCCAGTTCCATTTCCTTCTTTGAATTGGAATTGTTGAATTCATTCCGGAATTGACCCCAACCCTGGTATCCAGCTTAAAATAAGGGGATCAGACATTTCAACAGGTTAGAAGAAGGGTTCTCATCAGATGACAGCTGGCCAGGCGAAGACCATATGGCAACACAGAATGGTTGGCATTCTCAGCCTTCAAGCTGAGGCAGGATCTCATGGCTCAATACTGGGAGCAATAGGTCTCATAGCTTACCCTCGTGTAGAGGGGAGCGGTTCCTGGCTAGACCATAAGTAGCTGTTACCTCCACATGAGACCTGAAGAGCTATAGTTCCTCAGAGCCATAGCGATCAGGGAGGGTTTCCTCAGAAACACCTCTCACTCGAACCTTGGTGAAGGTAGTGCTCACTCCTCAGACGGGCGCCGCACTGGTTCAACCATAAGGGCAATGTGACAGAAAGGCACAATAAGCCACTGCTAAATGGACTGCAAAGTGGAGTAAAAGAGTTGAACCACTCAACGCCTCAGCAAGAGGAGCCCAAACTCTGGATATTGAATAAGGTTTGTGGTGGATGTTACTAGACCCAGAAAAAGCCCCTCGGGGCGAGACCTAGGTAGCGTGTCCAGGCCAGGCAGCTCCTCGAAGCAACGCCCAGCCAGGACATCAGGGAGCACATTATAAAGCGTATGCTCCAACAGTTCAACCTGAATGGAGGACCCGCGAGTCCTGAAGTTGCAGTGTTATGCAGAAGACTTGATGGCTTCCCAAGGGGGCTTTCACAGAAGCCAGGAATTGGCTGCATGATCCAGCAGGCATGGGTCCAGATGAGGACTACCATACAGACTAAATCCAGTGTCAACAGGTGAGGTTGCCATCACAGTAGTCAGTAACATAGAGGGGTCATAGAAACAGACAGACAGGTCCCAGAAAACACTGCAAAGTGCGCTAGTAACAGGATCACACAACCTCAAGTTAGAGGAAATAAAAGGATTGTACTCACTCAACCTAGCGCCTGCACAGGATTCAAGTCCACAGATATACAGCAGAGTCCAAAAAGGACTTGGGTCTGGACGATCAGTAAGGTGGTTCTATGGACATAGAACCCGCCCAAAACATCATGGGTCCATCCTAAGAGACTACAGATGGAAGCGCAGGAGGCTCCTACCCAACCTCAATTAGGAAGAAACAATAGTGTTTCCAGGGAAATTGGAGAAGGGAAGAAAGAAGGCATGTGTTACAAACCTCCCAAGTAAGGTGAATAGGTGGTTAGGCTTTACTCCCTCAGGTCTTGCCTACCTACCCTTGACTCGTGCCTCCTCCCGGCAATACCTGGAGATGGGGGAGGGGCACGAGTCACGACACTAGTCTTCTGCACCTGTCTTCGGGCCAGGACCCCTTTTCTGTTTGGGCTCAGGCCTGGTCCTTCTTGGAATGAAGGTCCTAAAGGCGGCTTAACGCACGTTCACCTCCCTGAACTTCTCGACCAAGGTCTCAACAAAAGTACCGAAAAGTTCAGAAGGCGAAACTGGGGCATCAAGGAGAAAGCCCTTCTCTTTCTTCCCGATATCCACCAGGTTCACCCAAAGATGCTTCTGTAACCATTATGGCCGCCATAGCTCTGCCCATGGCAGTGGCGGACTGTTTAGTAGCACGGAGGGCAAGATCCGTGGTGCGGTGCAGTTCAGCTACTTCCTCAGGGGAAAGACCCTGACCTTATCCAGGTCTTTCAGCAGATCAACCTGATAAGCTTGAAGCACTACCATGGTGTGCAGTGAAGCCACAACCTGAGCCGCTGCCGCGTATGCCCCACCATTCAAACGAGATGTATCTTGAAGGGGTTTGGATGGTGGAAAAGGAGCCTTGAGAGAGGACGTCTCACCACTAGAGAGACAGCATGTTAGCGTCTCTTCTATAGGGGCAACCTCTCATACCCGCTCTCACACATCCTTTCAATATTTGCATAACTAGTGTGTTGAATGGTGTATTGAAACCTATGAATACGAGATGAGAATAGGTTTTTCCATGCCTTCTCAACCTCCACATGGAGAAGAAATGCAAGGCTCTCTTGATCCAGGGGGCTATGGTTGGAAAGGTAACACTCATCGAGGACGACCCCGTGGTGCCACCTTCTTCACCCGCTTTCACAGCAAATCAGGCCTCGCTGTTGCGCATTCCATAACCTCCAGCAGTTTAACGTACGCAGGGCAAGAGGATTAGCCTTTTTCCCATAAATCGGAAAGTACGTCAGCGCAGGGTAAAGTCAGTTCCGCTACAGGTCTGTGCCTATTATATTAATATGCTCTTGTCTTAAATAATGCCTTTTACCTTTTCTTTTTTGTCTGCTTTCCAAGTTGTTATATAATCAACAAAGAAACAATATTTTACTTGTTTGTAATTTATATGGGCACTCAGACCGCTGACTCGTCAATATAATATGCACAACATAGCGCCAGCTATAGTTTCTGTTCTCCATCTCCGGTATATTTAAGCGTATTTTCTCAATTTACTCAGTCATTTCCCTCGAATCACTACATCATGGTAAATTATGACTGCATTTGACAGCATTTATATCCAAATGCACATTTCCCCAAGAATAAATGAAACGATCCGGAGTCCGGATGATGCATAAACTCAATACAACAAAGTAATCCGGATCCACAAGGAATAAAGCCATTAATCGGAGTCATGTCTTGTTTAGTATTATATTATTTTATTATGTATATCCCTTGGCACATTATGCAACGTACATTTACACCGTAAAATGAATAATGCAAAGGAGAGCAAGTAGAAAATACAATACTACTTTAATAATAATAATAACAATATTAATCCCCAAAAAAATTATGTGAAGAGTCATAATGCACAGCCAGCACCAAATAGACTGAACGGCAAAACTCAAAACTGTGCTGTATTATAAGTGCTAACATTCATAATTAAATAAACATAGTATTTGTGATGACCAGAAGCTGACACAAAGTTTTTGAAGAAATGCTTGCAATTTTTAGAGTAAAACACCGGTATATATCGTAGTATCACAGTATCTATTTTGTAAAAATAGATTTTGATTCCCGAAAAACGGAAAGCCCCCTTTTCAACTCATCAGCCTGGTCCGCCTGTGAACCACAGGGAGCAGATGGCTGCCCCTCCTTCCTCGAAAAGAGGGACAAACGAGAGCGGAGCGATCTAATAGAAAGAAGCTCACAATGAACGCAAGCTGCCCCCTCAAAGACACTGTGTGCATGCTCTTTGCCCAAACAAACAACGCAAAGATTGTGTGTGTCATCAGGTGTCAGAAAACGAGGACACAGATATGCACACTTCTTACGTTTTACTAGTGCTCGCCATAGTAAAGGGAATAAAATGGTATCGCCGGCCAATACTATTGTCGTTTTTGGATGTATACTTCAGACGCGAGTCACACAGAAGTCGTTCCCCATAGCGACCCCTAGAAGATGCAGTTGGGAACTTAATGAAAAAAATCTAAACTACTGTTAGACTACTGTATAACCGTTGAAATGGTTAATATTGCTACTTTTAGTCACTCCTCAGCAGTGCAAACCACTCACCGTTGGTTGAAAGATTTCACATTTGACCTCAATAGGAACTTTCATCTCCAGCCCGTCATCCGCATTGATATGTGAACCAGTGCAAAACCCCTTGTGCTTTAGACAACAGAAAGAAGTTACTGCACTTACACACATTTGAATGGCAAAGGCAATGCAAAGCAAGTTTATATTGATCTGAATCGAGTTCTTACAGCGGACTCTGAGTCCTTCAGCTTGCATTGTGTGAGGTCAATATCAGCTGTGCTTTTCTTGCAGTCAGTCTCTTGAATGGTGAACTCCACAAAGTAAGACGGACCCACAACCCACTGCGACACACAGCACACATCTCCAGTCATGTATGCAGGACAGAAGCAATCGATCTAATGATTTACTGGCGTTGACATACCTGCATGCTGGCTGCTGTTATATTCAGAAGAGCAAAGAAATGTGGGGAAGCGTTCTCTTTGTTAAACTTCTGCAGGGCCAGCCTTGTGGTCTCAGATATAACTGGATCATCTAAGCGTTCTGCAGTTGGACAGTCGGGGCAAGTGTTTACTATAGCTCGAGCTGCCACTGCCAAACAGTGAGGTAAAAACAGCATTTATCAGTAAAGATATTACGGACAAAGGTGAAAGCATTATATAAAGCCAGAAATCTACATATTAAATCAATATATACATCAAATCGATTTGATTTAAACTCATCATTTTAAACCAATTATTTTTTGTGTGTTGTTGGACAGAACATCCCATTAAAGTAAGAGTTAAAGCAGTCACAGCACACCTTGTTGGATGGAGCAGTTGTAATTCTCAACTTTGATTGAGCTCTGAAGGGAAACGTATGCATCACATGTGCCAAACACCTAATATAGATTAGATAACAGTCAACTCTTTAGTCAAACACAATATAAATGGTAACTAAAGTATATTATAGTGCATACTAGTATTTGACTGTGAAAAGAAGTTCTGATGAACTGGTCCACAGAGTAAAACACATACCGGTAGATTGCCAATCCCCTTAATAGAACAGGTTTTCCAGTTTTTCCTGCTGATCACATGACATTCTGTTTCCAGAACATCTATCGTCAGGTGCAAATGGCTCACGCCTTCTGCCTTTGTTAGAAGCAAACATGACATTAATCAAACTAGAATGAAATAACCTTTTAAAGACCCACGCTTTATACAGTAGTGGTATCTTTGTTGCATCATTGTTCTTTTCAGATTTCATTTCCCAAATCCATGTAAATTTTATATATATATTTATAAAAAAAAGTAATAAAAAACGTGTCTATCTTTTTAAGTGAAAGTATGATGAACATATAGCATGTGAGCATTCACTTTGTGTTTATCTAATTTTTGACCAAGAATGGTCAAATTTCCAGTCTCACGTGCCTCAAACCAGCTGTGAGTCAACTTGAAATGGACTTGGACTCAGGCTCTAATGGGAATCTGTTTATTTAGCCTTTGTGTTATTGGGATGTATTTGTTAGTGTTGGAAATACTTTCTATACACAGAAGTTAATTTTAACACTGCAGCATGCAATTCAGTCCACTGGCATCAATCAATCACTCTTAATATTGTGTTTATATAGTGTATATTTTAACATACCAGCATGTATGAACCCGAAAAGAGGATCAGTTAGGTAAAAAAATATATGTATCAATAATGTACAGATAATTTGAAAAGGTTCAACAACCTACTCAAATGCATCCATACTAGTATCAACACTCACCTTTATGTCCTGTTTGACATCATAAATGCGGTTGAGTGAGAGGACATACCCTTCCTGCCTGTCTGCGTTTATCTGATCTAGGGTTTCCTCCGTTGCTTTCACCACAGCGTTGTGTTGGCATTCGGTGGGCATTGGGGAGGCGCTGCCATGCTGCCAGAACACACACCCCAACAACACCAAGAGCAAAGTCTGCATCCTCATCTCTGTATTTCTGGAGCACTTTTGCTAGAGAGCCGTGAAAGAGACGGCAGATGAAAAATACAGTTTGACTCTTACACAAAACACTGAACTTTCACCTGCGGCTGTCAGCAAACACAGTCTTTATCTGCCACTGTTCTGTATGCTGCTGTCTGCTCGCTAGTAAACAGTGATGCAATAAAGGTCAAAACTACACTGCAGGCCTCCTTACACCTGCCTTTAATATCCAGAAGACTCTATTATCATGTGTTGACCAAAACATTAACAAAATTACTGATGCACTTAGATTGTCAAAATCTCAAAAATCGTGGTCCCACTTTACATTAGGTGGCCTTAACTACTATGCACTTACATTTAAATTAACCATTTGATACAATGTACTTATTGTGTACATGCATGTTTTTACATTGTACTTATATATTTTTAAAAACCTATTTGTAATTAATTTCTGTAATTAGCACTGTTGACCCATTCCTTACACCCTAACCCACCCTTAAACCTATCTATACCACCAAACCTGTCCCTAACCTTACCCATATCCCACCTTAACAGAAGCAAAAGTGTTTTGCAATGCAATATGACCACATTAAGTACATTGTACTTATTTTTTGATGTACAGTGCCTTGCGAAAGTATTCATAGCATTCATTTTTTCCACATTTTGTTATGTTGCTGCCTTATGTTAAACTACTTTAAATTACTTTTTTTCCACATCAATCTACACTCCCTACTCCATAATGGCAAAAATGAAGGGGTATGAATAATTTTGCAAGGCACTGTAAAGTACATAATAGTTAAGACCACTTAATATAAAGTGTGAACAAATTCTTAAATCTTAAAGATTTTCTACACTGATAAAATTGAGTTTGTGGTGAAGTAAAACAAATGTAATTTCTACATTAAATAATTGAGTTCATGCAACAATAAAAAAAGAGTAAATTCAATATTAAGCTTGTTGAATTTAAATTTTAAACATATAAGTATATTTTACTTGGAATTGTTTGTTGTTTGTACAAAGATTGTTTAAGGTGAGATACTGCAGGCAAAAACACTGGTTTTCATGCACCTGTCAAGAGATTTTGGGCTTTTTGATGTTTCATAAAGTGTTTTTTCAGACTAGTGGAAAGAAAACACCCAAAAGACACTGGTAAGTGTTTCTTTGATAGCACTTTATCTATTTGTGTCAACAGATTTCAATTACAATACATATTTTTAAAGGCTGTTTTCTCAAAATGAGTTTTTTCTCCTACACTGAGCCATAAATCTCCACTTCCGTTGCACTTACACACACCAAACTTTACATTTTTATACCTGTCTATCTTGAAGGTTTTTACAGAGGGATTTGTTCATATATATTTTGATAACTTGATTTTATACAACATTTTATTCATCCCAAAATGGTAAAAAATACATTGTTTTCTGTCTGTTCTAAGTATTTTCTGAATTATGGAGTGACAATATGAGATACCCAAAATCCCCTCTATAAAAACATTTCACTCTAATATGTAATAAAAAAAAATAATAATAAATAAACAAGAATTTTGAAACTGACTTCATCCAGTGTTTAGATTTTTGTACTAGAAATGTATGCAAATTTGCGCATATTTCATTAAAATTGGCTCAGTTGCATATTTAAACCTACCATTTTTAGAAAACTTGTAATACAAAAAATGTTTGCTGGTCATGTTGCTGGTCAAGGACCAGTATAAACCAGCTAAAACCAGCATCCCAGCACAAAAACAGAACCAGCATATGCTGTTTTTTTTTCAGCAGGGTTTTTACACCAAAAGCCTCACGTCTGTACAGTAGTAAAAAAAAAAAAATCAACTCTTCAACAATAAAAAAAGAAAAACAAATGCTAGATTGTCTTGAGTCATTTTTGCTTATTAGTATGAATAAATTTGATCATAGAAGGTCGACAGCAAAGATACAGCAATACAGTTTGTAGAGATAGAGTTGATCATTTTAGTCTCAGAAGATGAAGAATATTAAGTTTAAATATAATTTCAGTAAGTTGGCTTTAAAGCCAACTTAATTAATATTAAATCAAACTTAACTACTTAAAGTCTTCTATGGAGATTGCAGACTTATGGGAAATGTCAATACCCTGTGGTATTCATCTATAAATAAACAGTAAACTAATAAACAATGTAAGAAACCAATCAAAAAGTTTCTCAACACAGTATGGAAGTAGAGTTCACACAGTTTGTTTTTACTTTCGATTCGTCTGAGGGCGTTAATAACTTTGAGCTGATCGTCACAAGACTGAGGCATGTGATATTGATCAAACTATTAAGCACATTCAGCATTGTGCAGCAAAATGGAGATCGCTACTTTCCACATTTGTTTTGATTTTGTCTTCAGGGGGCGCTTAACGGCTCAGTGAGTCGAAGCCTCCATTAGGGCGCGTTCACATTTCTAAACGATTTTTGCATTATGCAAAACATTTAAACGTAATCAAATATAATCGTTCAAATGGTTTAATACCAATAAATAAGCCCTCTCGTGCAAATCAAAATCCGCTAGATCGATCACCGTCAAACTATTTTTGAAAATTCGTATTTGCTGAAATCAAAACGACTGTGATTGGTCAACCCCCATCAGCGCTGAGAAAAGTAACAGCTTTCTCGTGAACGCGCTATGGCGCAAGCGATGCTTCAGAAGCGATCTAAGCAATTTATTATTGTCTAAATAATGATGCAGAAACACATAAACTGCAACTGAAATAAAAACACACAGTGATTAGCTAAAATAGCTAAATTGATATTTAGACCGATCGCACCTGACCAATAGAGAACGCGTTCGGACGTCGAAGCCACGCCCACTTTAAATACGTGGTTTGTTTATACATCTCTTCCGTGATTCATCTCGGACATGTAGACTATCCTACGGTCCCCGCTGCAGAAATGGTTCACGTTTATAACTGTCACCCGTTCGCGTCTCAGCACATCGTAGCGGCGGAGCAGGAGCCCGGACTGGTGTGCTGCGGCGGCGGGGCGCTGTTCGTGGTGAGCGCTGGAGGCTGCAAGATCGAGGCGTATAACCTGCAGCAGGAGGGATGTCCGCTCATCTGCCGCTTCAGCAGCATGGGCTCCGTGCTCAGCATCCGCCACAGCTCCGTGGGTCAGTGACAGCTCAGTAATCTGAGTATAAGATGCCTGTGTGATTTACAATCACTGTCTTGAAGTACCATGCCTCCTTGTGAAAACAAAGTACACGGGAATATACTATAAAAGAATATACAGTTGAGGTCAAACGTTTACAAACCCCTTTTAGAGGCTGTAAAATGCTCATTAATTGATCAAAATGAGAGGGATCATATAAAATACATGTTGTTTTTTGATTTAGCACTGAGCTGAATAAGATATTTCACATAAAGGAGTAGTCCCCAAGAGAAAATAATAGTTCAAAAGTTTACATATGCTTGATTTTTAATACTGTGTTGCTTCCTGAATGATCCACAGCTGTGTTTTTTGTTTAGTGATAGTTGTTCATGAGTCTCTTGTTTGTCCTGAACAGTTAAACTGCCTGCTGTATCGCGAGAGGAAATAAATATGTTTTAGTCGCATGACATCGCTTAATGGAAACGCCATCATTTCGCAATACTTTTTATTCTGCGTTTTTAAAATATCGCCAAAGTTTTGCACAAATCTGTAATGGAAACGCGTTGTATTGTTGCATGTGAGTCCCTCAGTTGTCCTCAGTGTGGAAAGATGGATCTCAAAATCAAACAGTCATTGCTGGAAATGGTTCAAATACACAAAAAGGCTTGAAAACCAATTTTCATGGAATTTTGTTTTTACCTTTTCATGTGTTTAATGAGGCTCAGAGGTGGCATGAGTGCAATCAAATTCATGAATTCATGTTGAGATTAATCTTTTTAATATAAATTTTGAATACAGAAATTTTAAATAACTGAAAAGATCTGCCAGCAGGTGGCGGCGAAACACTGATTTAATTACTGAATCATTCATTCATTTGATTCGTTCGAACAGTTGATTCATTCAGGAATAAAGCAAGTGTGTCTTTATAAATGGGAAATTGAATCATTTCACTAGATAAAAAAAAAAAAAAACACACATTCATAAACGAAACAGCTGTGTTTGAGTGGAGATGAGCAGCGCCTCAGTTGTGACTTGTTTCAGACCTTTTTTGATGAAGAAACGGAGCAAAAATCAGGCAGCAGTGTTATAGTCAGACAAAGTCACTTAATAATAACGTCTTGTTTATTTACCTGCTGTATTAAATCAATATCTCATTTACAAATTTTCTTAAAAATCATTAAAAGCTGTCACTCACGATCTCACAAAGCTCTATTATAATCAACAAAGCTCTCAATACTCTACTTATTTACACTCTTTGCACTTTGTTTATAAAAAGAATTCATGAGATATGTCTGTGATACATTACTCAACATTGCAAAAACGCATAGAAACCTTTGAAATAGTCACACATAGTAATTTTCAGTGAAATGGTGACACTGTAGAGCTCTGATGAGCAACTGTCACTAAACAAAAAAACACAGCTGTGGATCATTCAGGAAAAAAACACAGTATTAAGAATCAAGCGTATATTAACTTTTGAACAGGGTTGTTTTTATAAATTCAACTATTATGCCCTCCAAAGGCAAAGTGCAGTAACTACGCCAACACTGAAAACTGAGAAGATTTTTCGCCATATAGTCAAACATGTTGACAGTTTTAAGCCTCAACTCAATTTTGACCAAATCTGTAGTTACTGCGGTTTGCCTTTGGAGAGCAGTATTATTGTCTCTTGTGGACTATATGTAAACATCTTTTATGTGAAATATCTTATTCAGGTCAGTACTAAATAAAAACAACACGCATTTTGTATGATTCCTCTTATTTTGCTAAAGTAATTAACATTTTGCAGACTCTGATATGAGAATGTAAATTTTTTTTATTTATTTTTTTATGTCAGTGGTTTCAGTGTTTGGCTGTGTTTTTTGTTTTTAGGGGACTACCTAGTGACCATTGAGGAGAAGAACAAGGCCACGTATCTCAGGGCCTACACTAACTGGAGGTACCAGGCTGCTGAGAAGACCCGAGTCGGGGTGCGTCTGTTGGGTCACCTCCTGCGGGGCTCGTCCTTCCGCGGAGCTCCTAAAGAGCAAATGGAGATCATTGAAATCCCTCTGTTTGAGCCGCCGCTGTGTATGGCTTGCTGCAGTCTTACTGGTGAGAACACTTTCGCTGAAATGCAAAAGTAACTGTTTTTATACATTCTTTGATGTGTTAAAAATGATTTTGATATTCTAGGTATTATCAAATGGCCAGAGTTTTGAGAACGCAGCGGACGTGAGGGACTATAATGCGATAAGGGCTCACTCAAGTACTGAGGTGCTGAACCATTGAGGGCTTTATAAGAAATTAGTATCATTTTAAAGACTATTCGATGTTTTATAGGGAGCCAATGCAGTGTTGACAGAACCGGGCTGATATGGTCATACTTTCTGGTTCTAGTCAGAACTCTAGCTGCTGCATTTTGGACCAGCTGGAGTTTGTTTTATCAAGCGTGCAGAACAACCACCCAATAAAGCATTACAATAATCTACCCTTGAGGTCATGAACGCATGAATTAACGTTTCTGAATTTGACATTGACAGCCTATGACATAATTTAGGCTGCCTGATTTTGGCAAAAATCATAATCACGATTATTTTGCGCAATATTGTAATCACCATTATTTAAATGATTATGACAGGGTCCAAAACTTTATATTGTGATTAATTTAAAGATAGCAATACAGCGAGAAAAAAAAATACTGAATACTTTTATGCAAGTCTAAAGTTTTTAATAATGCTACAGAAATGGAATGTAATTATTTAAATGTAAAATAAAACAGCGTCTTCACTGTAATAGTTAAACATGCTTTGTTTCTTTTTTAAAACCACAAACGTCCTTCATTCAAGAGCAGTGAGTGATTTTTCTCTTGGTATTTTTACGTTTTATTCATATTAGGCACAGAGACGGCAGAAGGAATATTGTGTTGCCGCTTCAACCACACAGATCCAATAAACTGTTACACATGTGTTTTCATTCTCAACTGTTTATGATCATTTAAGACATAACTGACAAGCGTTTACATGAAAAATCACCAGGCGCCTCATTTTGAAATATTTCTGCACCCTGAGCTAAAAGAAAACTTTAAATGTCCGTGTTCTGCTCCGTCTTTGAGCGCAAACACAGAACAGCACAAGTTTTCTTATGCGCTATTAAAAACACAACATCAAAGAAACATTGATAAAATAATCAAGCACGTCCCGTTTTATGAAAGTCACGTTACGTGATTTTGCTAATTTGCACGTGAAACTATGCTTTTATGGAGGAGCGCAAGCGCACCAGTGGAAAGGGGGCGGAGTGGGGCGCAATAATCGTTTCATCTTGATTACTGTATTTTCATGATCGTTTGAAGCCGAAATTGAAATCGAAACCGAATTTCGATTAATTGCACAGCCCTATGTCATAATTTCAATATGTTTTTATGATGGACAAATGCGGTTTTGCAAATGCTAGGAATGTGGCTTTCGAAGGAAAGATTGCTATCGAATAGCACACCTAGGTTCCTAACTGATGACGACGAATTGACAGAGCAGCCATCTAGTATTAGACTGTGTTTTAGGTCATTACATGCGGAGGTTTAGGTCCAATAATTAACACCTCTGTTTTTTCAGAATTTAGCAGAAGGAAGTTACTCGCCATTCAGTTTTTTATATCAGCTATGCATTCTGTTAGCTTTTCAAATTGGTATATAAATATAGAGCTGAGTATCATCAGCATAACAGTGAGCGCTAACACCATGTAAAGGTGTTACACATGCAAAGCGTAAAAAGTAATGGCCCTAGTACTGAGCCTTGAGGTACTCCATACTGCACTTGTGATTGATATGACAAAAAATAGGGGTGTGACGAGACACTTATCTCACGAGACTGGGTTCTCGAGAACGAGACGAAACCAGATTTAATTTTTTTTTTTTTCAAGAAATCCTCAGTGAAGAAATATATAGGGGAAAATAGTATTTTATTCAACTAAAAAACACAGTGTAGGTGCATTTTGATATGAATATGATATGATGTGAATTATATGCAGTAATAACCATGTAAACTAAAGCTGCATGATTCTGGATGAACTGAAAAATTGTTTTCTTTTATAAATTGGAGATCACAATGCAGAATGCTGAAGAAAAAAGTTTTTGAAATCTAAACAAAAATATAGCTGCAAGCAGCAATTACGGGGCCAAGCACTCAAAGCGGAAAATGAGGAGCTAACGATGGCAGGAACAA
The DNA here is from genome assembly GCF_049309525.1 of Garra rufa. NCBI lineage: Eukaryota > Metazoa > Chordata > Actinopteri > Cypriniformes > Cyprinidae > Garra > Garra rufa. The sequence continues at coordinate 43,273,559 of NC_133367.1, read as the reverse complement.
CCGACCAACTGCAACAATAACAAAAAGGAAGCAATTTTAAGAGGATTTTAGTGAAAATTACAGAAAAATGGTGTAGAACGCATACTGATTTGATTTAATGCTTATTACGTTTGACCAACAGGTGGCGCTGTTCTCAAATCCATGTGGTGTGTTTAGTGTGAGGTGACAAACGTGCACACAAAGTTTGGTGTCATTATGTCAAAATATTCCAAAGATATAGCCTTAGAGTCATTTTCACATCAAGCCTTAAATTTAGAGAGGCGCTATACGAAAACGGTTTCATCTATCATCATGAAATTCATAACTTTTTGTCAGCACAGTCTGAAGATGATCTGACTCAATTTTGGTGAGAATCGGGCGAACGGTCTAGGACTAGTTCTAAAAAGTAGGTTTTCAACATAGATCAAAATGGCGGACAGGAAAATTGGCCAACTGTGGCATAATTGGTATCTGTGTTGTCGGCATGACCCAAGGAATATTTTGAGACGAGTTTCATTACAATAGGCTAATGCTATCTACAGTTATTAGCATTTTTGATCATTTTAAAACTAATGGTTAATGAATGGTTCATTACTGTTGACCAATAGGTGGCGCTGCTACCAAATTGATGTGGTGTCATCAGTGTGAGGTGTTAATGCCACATACCAAATTTGGAGCAAATATCTCAAAGCTTTGCAGAGATACAGCTTCCGATGCGCTTTGGCATCTTACCTGCAAATTCGTTGATGCGTTAAATGAAAACGGTTTCGAATATCGACACGAAATCCATAACTTTTTTTCAGCATGGTCTGAAGATGATCCGAGTCAAATTTGGTGAAAATCCGACTTACGGTCTAGGAGGAGTTCGAAAAAGTAGGTTTTCCACATTCATCAAAATGGCGAACAGGAAGTTTGGCCAATTTTGGCATAATCGGTGTCAATGTTCTCGGCCTGACCCAAGGAATATTTTGAGATCACTTTTATTACAATAAGCCATTTTTTTCAGAAGTTATTAGCATTTTTCGAAATTTCGTTATAACTTTTGACCACAAGGTGGCGCTGGCCCCAAAATTGGTATGTACATTCAGGGCATGGTGCCGAACATTTTTGTAATTATTGTCGAAACGATACGTTAATCCGTTCTCAAGATACAGCATTTTAAAGCTAAATTCAAAATGGCCGACACCCAAAATGGCTGACATGGGAAAATTGGATATGGGTCGACTCGGCATGCTCCTCCGAATCTAACAAGACCAGTTTTGTGATTTTTGGTCAAACCACTGAGAAGTTATAAGCAAAAATAGCCATTTTTCATATCTCCTGACCACTAGGTGGCACTGTGACGAAACACTGCAGGTAGCCTCAGGTCATGCTTTTTATAACACTCACCAAGTTTGGTCTCAATACGACAAACCGTTGCCGAGATATGGCCTCACATCCATTTTTGCGCGCTTTTCGTAGAATTCGTTTGCATGTTATTCGAAAACAATTTGTCCAATCAACTTGAATTCCATAACTTTTTGCCATCATGGTCTGAAGATGATCTGAGCCAATTTTGGTAAAAATCAGACAAACCGTCTAGGACGAGTTCGAAAAAGTTGTTTTTTCAAACAATTAATTATAGAAAAAAAACTAAACCTTACGATTTTTGAAATTTGGTGTTCATTCGACTCGGCATGACCCAAGGATTCAGAGAAAATTGGAATTTTGGTTACGGTTCAAAAGTTATTAGCAAAAAGAAAGTGAAAGTTTGGACAAGTGGTGGCGCTAGCGAGTTTGAGTTAGAGACTCCAAAGTTGCTATAGTTAATGATGAGACTGTCCTCTATTAGTGTGCCAAATTATACAACTTTCCCGCAAGCGGTTCTATGGGCTGCCATAGACTTGCGGCGGAAGAGGATGAATAATAATAATAACGCCAACCGATACAATAGGTGCCATCGCACCTTTCGGTGCTTGGCCCCTAATTACGTAATTTACTCGTGGTTCTGACAGAATGTTCATTGCTTAGGTCTATATTTGAACAAAAGTTTATAAAGTCAGTGTCTCAGTTAATAAAGACTTGTTTCACTATTGGAATCTCTTGAACGATAAATACTTTTTTTAAACGTGCAGTTGTCGCCACCTCCTGGTGGAAGATGGTAAGCGTTACAATGCATACGTGTTTAGACACTTTAGTTTTGATCGCTACTGTAGACAATAAGTGTTTATGCCCAGACTATGAGCTTTTATCCTAGTAGTTTTGTTATTTAAATGTCTGTAACAAGGAAACAGTGATTATTATGATGTTTGAATGGACATTGTGATATTTTAATGATTAATCGTCAGATGCTGTGGGACACATCGGATCACTCGAGATCTCGTCACATCCCTAATAAAAATGCAAACTTCACTTCAGAAGAATATTCGTAGTTTTTGCGTGCAACTGAGTCTTCTTGTGTTACTTTGGCAGGCGATCTACTAGTGGGCTGTGCCAAGAGTTTAGTGGTCTTCAGTCTGAAGCAACAGACGCTGAGCGAGCAGCTCTCTGTGCTGGACTTCGAGAGGGTCCTGATTCTTCACATACAGGGATGGAGCCCGTCTCAGGTGGCCTTTTGTGCTGGATACGTAGCCCTTCAGACGGAGCTGGAGGTCCTGGTGGTGAAGCTCATCCAGCGGCAGAAGAGCAGCCGAGCTGCAGACGAACACGCACTGCTACCTGAAGATATCATGACTGAAAGCAGCTTAGATGAAGATGCAGGTATTACTATTAAACAAATGTGATCCTGGACCACAAAACCAGTTGTATATATGATTGCTTTTTTGTTATGCCTAAAATCATTAGGATATTAGGCAAGGATCATGTTCCATGAAGATATCTTGTACATTTCCTACCCTAAATATATAATTTTTGATTAGTAAAATGCATTGCTACTCGCTATTGCATTGGAATATTACTTATTTAGACACAAGGCTTTCATTTTATAGCAGTTTTAGGTTCAAAATATTTTGTCAAATATTAATTTATATAAAATAAAAATTGGTACTGTGCAATGTCTTTACAGTAAATTTAAACTTCTATGACTTTTTGATACTTTAATATTTTGAAATGTTTTCACTTCTTTAAAAAAGTCCAACCTTAGGTCTGTATTCCAAAGGGTTCATGAATTATAACTGTTTAAGTTTGGATAGTACACTTATATATCATTTGAAAGCTTAAAACCTTAGAATTCATCGTGTGAAAACCATCTTTGTGTTCCTATTGGAAATTGCACTTTAAAATCTTTTAGTGGTCTCCTCCCCTCAGTGGGTGAAGTCAAGTGTCAGTACAAAATGTAGTATGGTCTTTTAGAATATATATATTTTTTATAATCTTGACAAAATGCATATCATCGGAAAGGTCTGAGTCTCAAGATTCCATATTTGGAATATTATTTGTTGACAGAAGTAATATTGGCCGAGAAATTTAGACCTTGTGACGAAAAAATGCATAAAAAGATTTTGATCGCACCCGGTGGATGTAAAACCTCACAGGAACCTCACATTTTTTTCTGTCAACTTCAAATTTGGAACATAACTTACTAAGACATAACGCTTTAGTTTTAAAGCAGTTTTAGATTAAAAAAAATATTTTGTAAAATATTTATTTTACATAAAATAAAAATTAATTTAAACTTCTGCAATTTGCAGATACGTTAATATTTGGAAAAGATTTCACTTCTTTAAAAAAAGTCCAACCTTAGTGCGTGTTCAAAACTGGGCGGTGACACTTAAAGGGTTAAAGGCAATTTTCTCAATTTTTAAATTCTAGATTCTTACTCAGAAGATTGTACTTTCTTAACAAACCTTACATTAATTTGAAGCTTATATATACAGCTTTCAGATGATATATAAATCTCAATTGAAAAAAAAGACTCTTGTGACTGGTTTTGTGGTCCTTGTTCACATATATTTCAAGACAGAGGCTGTGTGCATACTATGCTGGCGATTAAATTTAAGTCACATTTTTTTTTTGTAAAAAAGAGATGACAAAAGATGAATTCAGCCCCCTCCATGAGCAAGAGGACTTCTTTGTGTTCCCAAAGCATCAGGAGATGTTGGGTAATGACGCCCAGGAGTGTGGCATCTCTTTAGTTCTGGAGTGGACTGGTATGGAGGCAGAGAGCCGAGGGGACATGAGTGTAGTTTACGTTTTATTCAGGTATAGCAAACCGTTTTAAAAAAAGAGCTGCTTTTTAAATGTGGCATGTTTGTTCATCAGATGTCACCTCTCTGATTTGCCCTGTCTAGGAGGTTTGCGCCTGATTTCTTTCAAGGTTGCAGCGTTGAGGAGACGCACTTGCATTCCCTACAGCTCCACCCTATGTTTACTGGTAAGTGAACACCCCGTGACTACATTTACTCACCCACAGCCGTCTCTTTTGACCTGAGTGGTTTCCTCCCGCTGTCTGAACAGGTAAACAGGAAGAAGCCTCCATCTCTAAACGTGGGGAACCTACTTGTGTGTTTGTTTTCTTCTCCTTGCCGAACACCGGCTACATGTACAGCTTGAAGAACACAGTGGAGCTTGTGTCCACGTATCAGTATCCAGAAAAGGCCCATCAGGTCGTGCTCAGTGACCAGTTTCTCTACGTCATCACTAGGTAGGATGGGCAAAACAGCAATGAGTTGAGCATCTTTGCAAATCAACACGACTTGCCTAAAATAAAATCTGTAGACATTAAACACTCGATGCATTTCACATTATTAATTTAAACATTTAACCTAGATAAATGTGCCCTTGTAGAGGCATATCCAATCATTTGTGCGGAGAGTGTAAGCTGAAGCTCACTTCAGCAGGACATGGAAGTGCATTTTTTCTTAATAACAGTGGAAACCTAAAATACGCCGTCATTTTTGCTCATTAACGTAAGAGTAATAGATCATTTGGAACTGCAAAAAGGTCTTTTATTTGTTTGCACTCACAATATCAACCAAACGTTGTGCTTTTGTAAAATAGCTAAAGAAAACAAACATGCGCTTTCTGCCGTGTCTGTCTTGAGGAGGAGCGCTTCACAAAAATGATCCGAAACTCAGTAAATATTTGCCTCACAGACACGATAAATATATCTATAGAATGCTTTAAATTGCTACTTTTAAACAAAACAATTAATGTAATAAAATAATGTTACATTGAGTGGAGCTAATGTGAAAATTCCACCTGAGAAAAAGTCTGTGGCATTTAACCTGTCTTCACATTTAACATGAAAAACATCGAAAAAACGTAGGCTTCAACTCTCAACTCAAAGTTAACTGGCTGATTTATGAGAAAAATGAAACGATGTTGGCGTTTCTGATGTAGGCTAAATATGTTACTTATTGTGACTTATTCACAAGATGTTTTATGACTTTTAGTTTTTACTCTGATCGATCGATTTCATGAGACATGGTGATTATTTTTTTTTTTACATGCATTCAAATATTTTTTCATGTTTATTTTGTGCTGCAAATAGTAAAAAAGGAAAAGATCATCGATTCACATGCCACTTGACCTGAGGCGAACATATTTATCTCACTACAAATTAAAGTGCGTAAAAACGCATTCATTTTTTTGTATTTTAGCATAAAATGGACAGAATTTATAGGCTGAGACTTGCGTGCTACAAATAAGGGATAGACTTGAAAACGTTAAATACTATTTCCAAGCATTTAGCAGCTTGCGAATACTCGCGTAACGTTATGTACTTAAGAAAAATAAACAAGTTAACCGAGTTGGATCCCATAATGATTGTATTTTCATCAAAACATGAATGCAGTACAGTTTATTACTTTGTAATACTTTAGGAGTAATACTTTGCATGTGTTTCACTTTATTTTTTCAATTTTTTATTAGTAATTTTTTATTTATCTATTTTCTTTTTTTTTTAGAATTTGAAATATAAGACATTGTTCGATAAGTGAGATCTGTGTTTGAAGTCATTGAAAGCCCAAAAAGTAGTGCTTAAAAAGTCTTTGAACGTCCTGGAATTTCATTTTACAGTATCTGTATGAACCCCGGATCAATAACATTCATCTGTGGTTGTGTTTGCTGTAGGAATGCTCTCCAGTGTTTCACCGTCAGATGCAGTGCGGTAGCGGCTCGGGTCGATGACCCGTACATTGACACCACCATGAAGGTAAAGCAAGTCATCATGGGTTTTCGTGGTTTTGTATATTTTTCTCATATTTTACTCCTCTGACATTCCATGATTCTCAGTCGTCTAACTATTAAAACCTCTCATTGTAAGTATTAAACCTATAAAGGGACAGTTTATTGAACCTTTAGACAAAATATATATCTTTAAAAATGTTTCCTTAAGTGTTTGTTATGCAGTATATATGCAAATACATCAGCCTTTTATGACTCATATAGGGTGATATGTGACCCTGGACCACAAAACCAGTCTTAAGTCGCTGGGGTATATTTGTAGCAATAGCCAAAAATACATTGCATGGGTCAAAATTTTTGACTTTTCTTTTATGCCAAAAATCATTAAGAAATTAAGTAAAGTTCATGTTCCATGAAGATTTTTTGTAAAATTCTTACTGTAAACATATCAAAATGTAATTTTTGATTCGTAATATGCATTGTTAAGAACCTAATTTGGACAACTTTAAAGGTGATTTTCTCAGTCTTTTTGATTTTTTTGCCTCCTCAGATTTCTGATTTCAAATAGATGTATCTCGGCCAAATATTGCCCTGTCCTAACAAACCATACATCAATAGAAAGCTTATTTATTGAGCTGTAACCTTATGACTGGTTTTGTGGTCCATGGTCACATATATGAAGCTTTTACTCAAACCGAGCAAAAATATCCATTTTGGTGCAGTCCATTCATGTAGACCAAAAAATAAGATGCATTTCTGATAGTTGTAAGGCAAATCAGTGAGATCTTTATAGTAGTATAGCAGACTACGTATATATAAAATGTAAATATGTTTTCATAGTTGCACACAGTAGTTTTCAGTTGCAAATGCGATTTAGAAATGCAGGTAGTAGGGCAGTAGTACTTCCATTACCCTTTAAATTGCGCAAAGTGAAATTGTGAATTGAAAATACTAGGGGTGTGCCAAAAAATCGATTCACAGAAAAATCTAGATTCTCATTTGCAACGATTCAGAATCGATCTGAAATGTCCAAGAATCGATTTAATAAATAAATAAAATCAGCTGGCTGTTCGCCTCCATTTTTGTAACTAGCCTATACCGACGTCACCACGCAGCCGGTTTTTGAACGTAAGCGTGCGCGGCAAATCACTAAAACAAAGAGGAAGCAAATATGGATTAGAGGAAGATCCAATCAGCCCCGTCTTCACTTAAAGCTAAAGTTTGGCGGCATTTCGGTTTTTACCGAATGCCTGGAAGCACTGCGCTGGACATGACACACACAGTGCGCAAGCTTTGCAAAACGAAGACCAAGTACTTCGGCAGCACAACATATGCGCGTGCTCATATTACTAGGCATCACCCGGAGCTCAGCGACACGGAGCGGAGTCAGCCGCCAGCTGCAGACCATCGCACAGTGCAGTGCTTCACGAAACTCCCTGCCAACTCCGAGAGAGCAAAAAAAATAACTCGGTCTATCGCTTGCTTTTCATTTTGAAAGAAGCACTTTATTTTCATAACTTGTTATTCTTTAAGTTACTGAATCTGACTGAGAAATATTATTAAAATATTAAAATTATTAAAATTAAATTATTATTAAAATATATTGTTTTTTTTTGTCTTCTCCGGTTGTGTTCTACATGATATTTGTGGTAAACTGCAACTTTCCTGGGAAATGCATCTATTTTCAACCATTTTGTATTATGAAGAAGCACTTTATTTTTGTTCCAACTTATTTTATAGCTAGCTACTAATGAGTAGCAATTGAGAACCAGACAATGTTTTTGATAAAAGGCACTTCCCTGAGAATTTAACTTAATAAATGTGAAAAAGCCACTTTAATGTCTCCGTTTGTCATTCTGTATAGCAAAGCAGATGAGAGTAGATCATGATCAGAAACCCAATTAGAAATCATTATGAATAAAATCGAATCATTTTGAATCGAAAATCTTTTTGAATCGAAAATCGATTTTGAATCGAATCGTGGCCTCAAGAATCGGAATCGAATTGAATCGTGAGATGGTAAAAGATTCCCACCCCTAGAAAATACGCCTAACGGAAACGCGTCAATTGCGCAAAAACTCCCATATATATCGCACAAAAGTTTTTACGCTCACATGAGGTGGTTTTCGTGCAATTCAAAAAAGGAATATTTGGCAAAACAGCAATGTAAACGTTTTTTTTTTTTTTTTTTTCGCATTTACAGGTCACATTAGATTAAATATAGCCAAAATCCCACAAAAAAAAATGCTGCCATGACTTATCGCAAGAGGAAAAAAATAAAAAAATTACGTTTTAGTTGCGTAACATCAATGGAAACGGTCATTTCGCAAAACGTTTTAATCGACATTTATAAAATGGCGCCAAAGTTTTGCGCAAATCTGTAGTGAAAACGCTGTTAGTGAGTTTTGCATGTTCACTAATATTGACTTGAACGGTGTCCTATCAGGCCTGTCCACCCATCACGATGGAGGTGTGCGCTCTGAGGATCCAGCTCTTCATCGGGCTGAAGGTTCTCTGTCAGGACGGAAATCATATCGTTCTCCTGACGGCAGCAGATGTGGACAGCAAAGAGGACACGGAGAGACCAGCCCGCAAAAACACGTATGCGCCTCTTCACAACACATGTATATCCTTATTACTAAAAAAGATACTTGTTTCTCATACAGTTTGACTTTTTGAGTTTGGTTTGTCGTTGTTTCGTAGTGTCCTGTGTAAATATGTGGTGTGTAAATGGCCTGTAACTCTTATTGTAGTGAATCGAGGGAACACAGAACCCTGACAGGCATTTTAGTAGCTGTAGGTCTAGAGCCGTCTTCAACACCAACACTGGAAAGCCTTCTGTCCAGGTCCTTCTTGTAAGTTAGCCAGTAGCATGATTATAACAGTGGACCCTTCTTAAACAAACCCTAAAATCCCCCCCTAACCCACTGTGAGTGTTACCTGCATGCGGCTGTTTATAATTTATCTAACGTCTCAGATTTGTTCAAATGCAGAAATAAGATGACAACAAGACTTCCTCTTATTTAGAGAATCCTTTAATGTTAACAGAAACCTGTTATTCTTTAACAGTTTTTAACCAACCACAACTAAACTAATCCCACAATCCCTATCAGGCCAGCAATTTAACAAGTAATTCATCGTCCCAGCTAGGGGTGTGCGATAATATCGTAGTTGTTGTTTTAACAATGTGCGATTTGACATTATCGAGTATGCAAACATAACACACCTACAGAGTGCGTGCATAGTATACATTACATAAAGAAGTCTATTAGTGAGGTCAAACTTGTGCATGTATGCATTAGAGTGTGTTCTTTACTGTGTGATTCGGTCTACTAAAATGCATTTAGAATGTCACGTGATTTAAGAAAATGGATATAACATATCTCACAAAAGTGATTACATCCCTCACACTTCAGCAACCATTTTAGTATATCTTCTCAAGGGACAGTGCTATAGAAATGAAACTTGGATATATTTTAAGTTCAAACTTGTCCAGATTGTGTTAGCACCATTGTTATTTGGTTGTCTTCAGCAAACTGTTTGCGGGGTTTCTTGTGAGCCTGCTTCAGGCGAGGCTTCCTTCTGGGACGACGCCTATGCAAAGCCTCTAATAGCCTTGGCCATCTTTGTGGAGAGCACCATTTCTAATTCTCAAATCCTCAGAGAGTTGTTTGCCGTGAGATGCCATGTTGAACATCCAGTGGTTAGTATGAGAGAATTGAACTTAAAGCACCTAATTTGAACTTCTCTAATAAGATGCACACGTTTGTATGGTCCTGTCAAGCAGACAAAAACATAAACATGATGAAAAGGCTTTGCATGGTTAAACAACATACTGCTGTTACCACTTTTGTTGTCAGCTATTTTGACAATAATGGCTGTATGTTGAGTTATTTTCAGAGGACAGTAAATCTATACTGCTATACAAGCTGCACATTGACTACTCTAGAATATATCCAAGTTTCATTTCTATAGTATTGTCCCTTGGGAAGATATACTAAAATGGTTGCTGAAATGAGAGGGGTGTACTCACTTACTGTATTTATATTATTTCATATATTTAATCAAAGAAAGAGGGGTTTTCTTTAGAAATCTGCATGGTTACAAGATACTGCTTTCATACAACAGTTCATTAAGAGGCTTACGTTTCAAACACCGCATTGCCTGCGTTTGCTCTATTTCGGCAACAAAAAATTATTACAAACGCAGCCGCTGCACTGTTTTGCGTCTCTGAGCTACATGAAGGTGTTTTGTTCCTGAATGAATCAACCATTTAAATGATTGAGTTCAGCCGCTCACTTGCTGTCACCTACTGGCGGTTTTAATTTCATTTAATTAAAATTTTTTTAACGTTTTGTGTTTAAAATATCAACGCTGTTTATGGATTCGTAACTGAAGTTTAAAGCTTTCCATGTCCCTCTTTGCTGCATTAAACTGTGTGTAAATACATCCAAATGCCATTTCAGACACTGATGCTGATGCTTTATAAAGGTAAAATGTCCATAAAAGGTAAAAATCAATTTAAACTTATTGGAATGTAATCATTTCTATCACTGCTGTGAACTGAGCACACAGAGTAGAGCTCTTCACAGAGGTCCCGGGACCGGTGTGGGTTCGGGTCTATATTTTAAATGGTTAGCCAGGTCCGGGTCGGGTCCAAATCTATTACTTCGGGTCCCGGGTGTTTACGTTATCAAGCTGTCTCGTGCTATACGTGCAAATTCCTCCTTTAAGTTTCATAAGATGACCACTAGGTGCCGCAGTTGGAGCTCTTAGCATGTTTTGCATTGCTTTATCTTTACTGAAGAAGATACTGTTATTGAATACGCACGCAGTAAAGTTTACCGCATTCATTGTTCTGTGCCTTTTTGAAAAAAACAAATTAATAAATAAAACATTTGCACCCATTACAATCTGCGAAACGTACCATTATTGTAGTTCAAAAGGGTAAACACAACGGTCGAAGTTGACTTAGAGAAACAAAAGTATTGCATGCGGAAGTTTCAGCAAGGGATAAATAGATTTCCAGCATTAAAAATCGCCTGCAGTAGCTCTGCTGTTAAATTTATTTAAAAATGGTTATCCCTGTACAGGTATGATAAGCTGTTCATCCAACTTGGCTGTGCTTTCAATGTTATTAAGGGAAAGGATGAAGCTGATTGGTTGGTTCATGTCACATGACCTGCGATGCGCTTGCGGCATTCTGAAAAGTTGAGATGTTTTTATCTTTCGCAACTTATTTATAGTTAATAGCAGTTTGCTGTGCAATATGTGCCGTCTGTGTCTTCCCAGCCGGTTTCGGGTCCAACTAGTACATTTAAGGTATTTCTCGGGTCTTCACGGGTTCGGGTCACACTTTAACGTAAAATACGGGGCCGGGTCGGTTCCGTCCAGCACATTTACGGGTCTCTTCGGGTTCGGGTACGAATTTTTGGATCCGTGAAGACCTCTAACACAGAGTATGAAGAATATTAAAAGCTTAAAAATATCTGCACAGTAACACACTCAGCAATATGTTATCTAATTACCGTTATCGATAAAATCCCCCAAAATATTTTTTGCACACCCCTAGCCCCAGCTAGGTTTTGGTATTTGTCTAATGAAGTAACATGTTCCTACACATGTAGAGCAATGTCTGTGGGCTAGAGGTGCAGTCATATTTGCAATTTTGAAATTCATTGAAATGATCAGTGTATTGATGTATGAAGCACAGCTCACACAGAAGTTCAAAAAGCCCAAAATTTCAGGTCTGGATTCCACTTGAAGTGACTGGATTTCGCCTGTAAAAATTCAGCAAACAACGTAAATGTGGCTGCACCTTAACTCAAGGAAACACGAGCAGCAAATGCAACTGTGCAGTTATGATCTATGACTGTTATCTTGTTCTTCTGCGTTCCTCAGATCCAGGAAGACCTCCGTCTGCAAACCCACAGAGCCGGCTGACAGCGGTCATGGCTGGAATATCTACGTCATCAGTTCTGTGTCCACACTGCAGCTCTACAGAGAAATAGTACTGTATCTTCAGCTGACATATTAAAACTGATTCAGTTATCACACACCATTTAGAGCCAGACACATGTAGAGGTCCTGTGATCAGATTCCAAATATTAGGTACTTGTAATTAGTGTGTATTACATTTTAAAATGCTCATAATCAGATTACAGGAACTTTTAAGTTGGGATGTAACGGATAGATGCCACTTATAGAACCGCTTGCGGGAAAGTTGTACAATTCGGCACACTGATAGAGGACAGTGTTAACATTAACCACAGCAAATTTGGTTTCTCTAGTGCCACCACTTGTCTACTCAAGTTTCACTCATGTTTTTGCTAATAACTTTTGAACCATAAGGCACAGAATCAATTTTTTGAGTCCTTGGCTCATGCAGAGTCGAATGAAGTCCAATTTTTTTTTACATTTTTAATAGTTTGTAAAACCTTTCGAACTCGTCCTAAACGGTTTGTCTGATTTTCACCAGAATTGGCTCAGATCATCTTCAGACCATGCTGGCAAAGAGTTATGGAATTCAAGTTGATTAGTCAAACCGTTCTCGAATAACGCGCAAACGAATTCTACGAAAAGCGTGCAAAAATGGATGTGAGGCTATATCTCCGCAACGGTTTGGCGTATTGAGACCAAACTTGGTGTGTGTTATAACAAGCATGACCTGAAGCTACCTGCACAGGTTCGGCGCAGTGCTCAGGCAATATTACAAATGGCTATTTTAGCTTCTGAACTACTTCTGAATGGTTTGTCCAAAAGTCACAAAACTGGTCTCATTAATGCGAGTCGAATGATACCCAATTTTTTCATGCTATTTTAAATTTTGTAGTAAAATGCGATATTTTACGAATGCATTGACATTCAAGGAGCTTGAGAAGTTTTGAGCCAGTGCCACCTCGTGGTAAAATCAAATATTCAAATGCCTATAACTTTGGGTGTGGTCAACTTATTTTCACGAGAGTGACCTTTTTAGACTCCTGAATCCTTGCCGACTCCAGCGATACCAAACATGCCAGGTTTTGCCTTATGGTTTGTGCAACGTTGCATTTTAGCGCTTAAAAAGACATTTGCCAACATTTTGAAAGTAAGTGGCAAAAAAATGCAAACAAAGTCAGTCATCGGTAATTTTTTCTCTTCTTCTATAAAAAAATGATAACTCCAAAACAAAACGAGATATTTTCACCAAATTTGACACGCATATGTATGAGTACACTCTAAGGACACACACCAAATTTGGTGGGATTGTGCGTCTTGGTGGCGCTATAATTGAACAAAACATGAAATTGCCATTGACTACAATAGAGTATTATGATAAAAAATGCTACATTTTATGAATGCGTTGGTTTACCATTACAAAACTTTGCATGTACCATCGAGACCATGACCTGAAAGTACTCATAACGTTTTAAGACAGTGCCACCTTGTGGTCAAAAGTTATAATGAAATTTAAATGTGTTATTAATTGGATTTCCCAGATACTGCATATTTTCAGTGTAAAGATGCCTCACTGTCTCCATCAGGTGGAGTACAGCAAGCGATACGAGCAGTCGAGCCCGTTGTCTCAGAGCTGCATTCACCTGCTGAGTGAAGGTCACCTGCTGCTGCGAACGGCACTGATCAGCCTACAGGACTGTGAGTCTGAGGAGAAAGCACAGCTGCAAGAGGCCTTTCAGGAGAGCTGTGCTCATATAGGAGACTGCTTCAGCAGGTCAGCTTGGTCTCATGATCATGTGATCGGTGTTCAGTAATTGCCATCGCCATTCTTTGATTTCATGTTTGATTTGCAGGTTTGATAAGAAGGACTGTCATTTGGCTCTTCCGTACTATAAGATGTCAGGCCTCACTGTGACTGATGTTATCAAGAGGAATATGTCCATGAGCAGCGTCACAAACGGTTACGGCAAAGGGTTTATCTTCTTCCTGAAGCATTCGATCTATGAGGAAACCATGGAGGAGCTTAGCAAGGTACCAAATGAAACGCAAGTGTCTCACAGATGGTAATTTTAGATATGGCGATGCATAATTTTAGATATTATGTTTTCATAACCTAAACATTGGCATATAAAACATTTGCTGTAACAGTCATCCTATGTTGTTTTCTGTGCTGTAGGACATGGCGGATAAAGTCCTGGAGATCTTTAGTATGACTGAACCCGCTCAGCTTCCTCATATCGTGAGCAGCCCCTCCATGCTGAACGCTGATCCTGACGGCGCCATGACCCACCTGAAACAGCTAGAAGACTCTGGGGCCCCGTCCATCACCCTGTCCCTGTGTACAGCCTCCCTGGCCCTGCGGAAGGGTGACCTGCACAGCTACAGGCAACACATGGACCGCCACGCAGAGGTCGTTCATCAGGAGTTCATGTGGTAAATATAGTTATTATGTGAAGCACATCTGAACTCAAAAACATGTCGTCTCCAGATGCTGCAAGTGTACGGCTTCATAGAAGAGCCCAAACTGCTGCTGCGTGGCAGAGGGAAGGCCGTGCTGCCCACTATACTGGCCCAGCATCTGCACGACACACAGGAAGGCCTGCTGGTGGCGGCGGTCGTGGCGCTGCATGAGAATAGTAAGATCAGACTTGAGGAGGCCGATCTCTTCTTCCAGGTACATGCAGCAGACAGAAACACGTTTGTGTGTGTTTAGCGTTCTCATATCTGTGTGTGTTTTTCTTTCTCTCAGGAGAAACATATTTTAGTGAAATGTCCCAGTTTTAATGCAAGTACAAATCTTAAAAAAAAAAAAAAATTCTTAAGTAAACTCACACAGTTTTGGAAGCCTGTTTCCGCCACTGAGTAAAAAATATCAAATGTAGGCCCTAATTGTGACTTTTTGGTAGCGAATTGCATGATGCAAAATCGCAATTTTGCCTTTTTTTTAGAATTGCATGATGCAAAATCGCAATTTTGCCTTTTTTTTAGAATTGCATGATGCAGACTCGCAATTCTGACTTTTTTTTCTTGCAATTGCAAAGGTACACCTTATAATTCTGACATTTAGAATTGCATGATGCAGACTCACAATTCTGACTTTTTTTTCTTTTAATTGCATGATGCAAACACGCAATTCTGGCTTTTTTTCTTGCAATTGCAAATTTATACTTTATAATTCTGACTTTTTTAGAATTGCATAATGCAAACACAATTCTGACTTTTTTTAGAATTGCATGATGCAAACTTGCTATTTTGACTTTTTTCTTGCAACTGCAAATTTACACTTTATAATTCTGACTTTTTCTTTTAATTGCATGATGCAAACTCACAATTCTGGCTTTTTTTACAATTGCATGATGCAAACTCGCAATTCTGACTTTTTTTTGCAATTGCAAATTTACACTTTATAATTCTGGCTTTTTTAGAATTGCATGATGCAAACTCACAATTCTGGCTTTTTTTACAATTGCATGATGCAGACTCGCAATTCTGACTTTTTTTGCAATTGCAAATTTACACTTTATAATTCTGGCTTTTTTAGAATTGCATGATGCAAACTCGCAATTCTGACTTTTTTTAGAATTGCATGATGCAAACTCGCTATTTTGCCTTTTTTTTAGAATTGCATGATGCAGACTCGCAATTCTGACTTTTTTTCTTGCAATTGCAAATTTATACTTTATAATTCGGACTTTTTTAGAATTGCATGATGCAAACTCGCTATTTTGACTTTTCTTGCAACTGCAAATTTACACTTTATAATTCTGACTTTTTCTTTTAATTGCATGATGCAAACTCACAATTCTGACTTTTTTTTTTTGCAATTGCAAATTTACACTTTATAATTCTGGCTTTTTTAGAATTGCATGATGCAAACTCGCTATTTTGACTTTTTTCTTGCAATTGCAAATTTACACTTTATAATTCTGACTTTTTCTTTTAATTGCATGATGCAAACTCACAATTCTGGCTTTTTTTACAATTGCATGATGCAAACTCGCAATTCTGACTTTTTTTTGCAATTGCAAATTTACACTTTATAATTCTGGCTTTTTTAGAATTGCATGATGCAAACTCGCAATTCTGACTTTTTTTAGAATTGCATGATGCAAACTCGCTATTTTGCCTTTTTTTTAGAATTGCATGATGCAGACTCGCAATTCTGACTTTTTTTCTTGCAATTGCAAATTTATACTTTATAATTCGGACTTTTTTAGAATTGCATGATGCAAACTCGCTATTTTGACTTTTCTTGCAACTGCAAATTTACACTTTATAATTCTGACTTTTTCTTTTAATTGCATGATGCAAACTCACAATTCTGACTTTTTTTTTTGCAATTGCAAATTTACACTATAATTCTGGCTTTTTTAGAATTGCATGATGCAAACTCGCAATTCTGACTTTTTTTAGAATTGCATGATGCAAACTCGCTATTTTGACTTTTTTCTTGCAATTGCAAATTTACACCTTATACTTCTGACTTTTTCTTTTAATTGCATGATGCAAACTCGCAATTCTGGCTTTTTATTAGAATTGCATGATGCAGACTCGCAATTCTGACTTTTTTTCTTGCAATTGCAAATTTACACTTTATAATTCTGGCTTTTTTTAGAATTGCATGATGCAGACTAGCAATTCTGACTTTTTTTCTTGCAATTGCAAATTTACACTTTATAATTCTGGCTTTTTTTAGAATTGAATGATGCAAACTCGCAATTCTGACTTTTTTTTTTAGCAATTGCAAAGGTACACCTTATAATTCTGACTTTTTTAGAATTGCATGATGCAAACAATTCTGAGTTGTTATTTAGAATTGCATGATGCAAACTTGCAATCCTGACTTTTTCCTCAGAATTGTGAGAGAAACTCTGAGAAAAAAAGTCAGAATTGCAAGTTTTGCAGGATTGTGAGATAGAAAGTCTCAATAATAACCTTTTTTTTTTATTTTATTTTATTTTCAGTGGCTTCCATTGACCAGAAAAGGTTTTTTATTATATGTATAATTTTAACTGCTGTATTTTTGTTTACTTGGTTTTCATTTTGTTTATGTAACATGTATGCCATGAAGATTGCTTTAGATGCTGACTTGGCAATAAACTAAATAACTGCTACTCTCTCTCAGGAGCTGTGTAAGGATGGTGTGGAGGCTGAGAGCAGTCCTCAGTTGTTGGTGGATTTCTGGGAGGCTCTGTTAGTAGCGTCCTCTCATCAATCCATCATACAAGAGCTGCTGTTTCGTCTCACGTCTGTCTATATCGACCGCATCACGCGCAGAGATCAATCCGGCGTCAAAGCCCTCAAAACGGCGGAGGATCTGGTGAGCAAGATTATGTTAATATAGTGTGCTATTGTGAGTGGTTGTTTACACATTGCTAGTTGACTACTGGAGTGTTGTGGGTGTTTTCTAGGGCAGTGGTCTGATGACCAGCAGGGGGCAGTAAGTGCTTGGGTGTCTACAAAAGAGTTTAGAGAAAATAGTGTGACAAATGTAAAAATGAATAGATAATAAAATATGATTAAATAATGAAACTTTTGATTAAATAATAAGTAATAAGTAAGTGCAGTACTATGTAGTACTATAGACAAACTGTACTAATGATTAGCAAAAGAGTGAATAGAAAAAAGATTTCCAAATAATAATTTACACATGTATTTGTCCATAACTTGAACGTAACAAAAGTTATTTAAATTAATAAAAAAAAAATCTAAATTAGGTATAAAGAAAGTCATATTCCTTGATAGTTTGAAATCTCTCAAATGTTTGTCCAGATAAACTCCTGCTGTCATTATGGGATGCTGTATCCGTGGGTGAGCATCCTGACTCCGGTCCTGTTCAACATCAGCCATGACCACCAGGAGGACCTGCACAAACTCCAGGTGTGGACTGATGTAGTTCTCTCTTTCTGACAAACAATATCACTAAACTAGATTGAAAAGTTTAACAAACTATAGGTTGGCTTCAGAAAGCCGGATAAGAAAGTTTAAAAAGTTTTAAAGTTTTAAAAGTGTTAAGTTTGAGGGTTTTCAGTCTGAAACAGTTTGAAATTTAAAGTAGTTTTAAAAGCTTAAAGTTTGATTAATTGATTGATAGATGATCAACATGATTGATAGATGATCAACATGTTGTTAGCATTAATTAGCATGTTGCTCACATTTTTACGGCATGATTAACATGTTCCTAGCATGTTGTTAGCATGATTAGCATGTTGTTAACATGTTTTTAACATAATTAGCAAGTTGTTAGCATGTTTCTAGCATGGTAAACAGGTTGCTAGCATGTTTCTAGCATAATTAACAAGTTGCTAGCATGTTTCTAGCATGAATAGCATGTTTCTAACATAATTAGCAAGTTGTTAGCATGTTTCTAGCATGGTAAACAGGTTGCTAGCATGTTTCTAGCACAATTAACAAGTTGCTAGCATGTTTCTAACATAATTAGCAAGTTGTTAGCATGTTTCTAGCATAATTAACAAGTTGCTAGCATGTTTCTAGCATGATTAGCATGTTTCTAACATAATTAGCAAGTTGTTAGCATGTTTTTAGCATGGTAAACAGGTTGCTAGCATGTTTCTAGCATAATTAACAAGTTGCTAGCATGTTTCTAGCATGAATAGCATGTTTCTAACATAATTAGCAAGTTGTTAGCATGTTTCTAGCATGGTAAACAGGTTGCTAGCATGTTTCTAGCACAATTAACAAGTTGCTAGCATGTTTCTAACATAATTAGCAAGTTGTTAGCATGTTTCTAGCATAATTAACAAGTTGCTAGCATGTTTCTAGCATGATTAGCATGTTTCTAACATAATTAGCAAGTTGTTAGCATGTTTTTAGCATGATAAACAGGTTGCTAGCAGGTTTCTAGCATAATTAACAAGTTGCTAGCATGTTTCTAACATAATTAGCAAGTTGTTAGCATGTTTCTAGAATAATTAACAAGTTGCTAGCATGTTTCTAGCATGATTAGCATGTTTCTAACATAATTAGCAAGTTGTTAGCATGTTTCTAACATAATTAGCAAGTTGTTAGCATGTTTCTAACATAATTAGCAAGTTGTTAGCATGTTTCTGGCATGATAAACAGGTTGCTAGCATGTTTCTAGCATAATTAACAAGTTGCTAGCATGTTTCTAACATAATTAGCATGTTGTTAGCATGTTTCTAGCATAATTAACAAGTTGCTAGCATGTTTCTAGCATGATTAGCATGTTTTTAACATAATTAGCAAGTTGTTAGCATGTTTCTAACATAATTAGCAAGTTGTTAGCATGTTTCTAACATAATTAGCAAGTTGTTAGCATGTTTCTAGCATGATAAACAGGTTGCTAGCATGTTTCTAGCATAATTAGCATGTTTCTAACATGATTAGAAAGTTGCTATCAAGTTTCTAGCATGATAAATAAATTGCTAGCATGTTTCTAGCACGATTAACATGTTTCTAGCATAATTAACAAGTTGTTAGCATGTTTCTAGCATGATAAACAGGTTGCTATCTTGTTTCTAGCATAATTAACAAGTTGTTAGCATGATTAGCAAGTTGCTAGCATGATAAACAAGTTGCTAGCATGTTTATAGCATAATTAACGTTTCTAACATGATTAGCAAGTTGCTATCAAGTTTCTAGCATGATAAATAAATTGCTAGCATGTTTCTAGCACGATTAGCATGTTTCTAGCATAATTAACAAGTTGTTAACATGTTTCTAGCATGAAAAACAGGTTGCTATCTTGTTTCTAGCATAATTAACAAGTTGTTAGCATGATTAGCAAGTTGCTAGCATGTTTCTAGCATGATAAACAAGTTGCTAGCATGTTTATAGCATAATTAGCATGTTTATAACATTATTAGAAAGTTGCTATCAAGTTTCTAGCATGATAAATAAATTGCTAGCATGTTTCTAGCACGATTAGCATGTTTCTAGCATAATTAACAAGTTGTTAGCATGTTTCTAGCATGATAAACAGGTTGCTATCTTGTTTCTAGCATAATTAACAAGTTGTTAGCATGATTAGCAAGTTGCTAGCATGTTTCTAGCATTATAAACAAGTTGCTAGCATGTTTCTAGCATGATAAGCAAGTTGTTAGCATGATTTTAACATGATTAACAAGTTGCTAGTATGTTTCTAACATGATTAACATGTCACTAGCATGATTTGGAAGTGACTACCATGTTTTTAGCATTACTAGCATGTTGTTAGCATGTTTTCAACATGATAAACATGTTTTTACCATGATTAGCATGTTTCTAGCCTGTTTATAGCATGATTAGCATATTGTTAGCATGATATAGATAGATAGATAGATAGATAGATGAGTTTGAATGTATTATAAATCTAGTTGATAGAAGGTCAGTTTGATTGAGTCTCAAGGGATTGTGGGAGTTTTGTCAGTTGGAGTTTGAATAGTGTTGATCAGTTGAACATTCCCTCAATGTATGTCTATGGGATTTTTCCCAGTTTTAATCCTCATTTTGAGGAAAAGCGTAAGTCGGATCAGTTAGAAAAGATCCAGCAGCTGGAGTCAGATCAGTCTGAAGATCTGGCCTGAGTTTGGAGTTTGTAGAGTTAAAGCTCGAGGAGTTAGAGTTGAACATTTTAGTCTCAGAAGAAGTTTAAATAGCATTTTCTCAAGTAGTTTGTTGCTCATATGACTACGGCAGTCTCTGCTGTGCGGCCCAACGCTGGACGTCTCCTCCATCCTGCCTCTGCTGGAGCAGCTGTCCGACTCCGACAGCACCGGACTCAGCGTACATGTGCTCTGCTCCACCAGACTAGGACAACACCAGAGAGCCATCGACAGACTTTTAGACCGATGCCCACAAGCCATCATCTCCTACGCCAACCATGAGCTACAGAACGACAAACTGGTAACAAACCCAACCTTTGTGCACTGCATTCTCAATATGACTGGCCAGAGTAGTCATAAAATGAACTCAAATTGTTAGAAGAATTTGAAACACAATCAATCTCTCTCCAGTCTCTGTGGTGGCAGAAGCTTTTCCCGGAGGTCTGTGAGAGGATTAGGAAAACAGGAAATGACACCGTCCTTCTCTCAGCACTCAAAGGTAGCAGCCGTTTTATCCTTCCGATGTCAAAACATGACTTAATGAATTGTGCTGCTTATGAAAATGTCTTTACTTTTGCAGAAACTCTGGTTGTGGCGTCCAAAGAGTTGAACCCGCTGGAGTTCCTGGACTTGTTGCCGGATGACGGAACGGCTCATTTCTTCCTGCCGCATCTACTTGAATGCAGCCAATGAGATCTCAGATCATTTAGCATTAATTTTAGACAATCAGTCAAACACTAAACCTTTTTAAAGACAAGTCTGGATCTACAGTCTTCCTGCTGCTGCTGTTTTGAATGCTGATAGCCAAAGAAATACTTTGTTCATCTCATTATTCATGAAGTACTCTCCTTATTATCAGAACAAATATAGACTATATATATGTACAATTACTTGACCCTTGATTTTGATTGATTTTTTGATTGTTAGGCTTGTACTGTTTTTGTCTGAATGTTTGTCAGATATTTGTGTGCACCTTACCCATAATGCAGCTGTCATCTCAGTTCATCTGATTTCTCAGATTGAACCTTATATAGTGTCCTTTTTTCATTAAATTATATTCAAATACAAAATCTTGTGTGGAGCTCATTTTGTAAATATTCTTGTCCGTGCATATTTGTTATATTTTAAAGCTACAGTAACACATTTCATGCCTTTCTTTCGTACTTAACCCTATGTAATGTCTTTTTTGATCTTATTGTCTTTCTTATTATCTTATTTGATCTTTTATTGACCTTTCTTGATCTTATTGTGCACAAAAAAAGAGGCTATTTTCAATAACCAAATTAAAGACATCATGTCATGTTGATACTAACAGTATTTTTAAGCAGGTGTTTATTTAAAAAATCATGGGCAAGTATTCAACTTCATTTTACAGGCACATGGACTTTCAACCACTACCAAACAAACCCAGGAATCCCCTCCTTTTTCCTAAAAAAAGAAAAAGAAATGCCCAAATTAATCACAAAACAAGCATTTGTGTAACTGGGCTTTCAATAGTGTAGCATAATAGTGTAGTAAAACATGTTATTCTTTCTTGTACACTGCCCTCCAAAAGTTTGGAGACGCACTAGAAAAGTGGGGTTTTGGATTTTTGCACTGTTAAGGGACAACACAAACTACGAAAACATTTGATTACACAAAATAAAAATTTCAACTCATCAAAATATCCACCATTAGCAGCTAGTATAGCTCTGCATGATCTGGGCATCTGAGCTTCTTCTGAGTTCATTCAAACATTGACTTGAGATATTACTCCAAGCTTCCTCAAGGATTGCCCAAAGATGATTCATCATGGTCCTGTTCCTCCCATAGTAGCTCAATAGGCTATATGTCGAACGTCACCTGACCAACCCCGGAAAACAGGTCTCATTGCTTCCGCTTGTCAGAGAACGTGTTAATAGCCGTAATAAATAATGGCGATATCGACGGACTTTTAAGGTAATAAGTTAAACAAGCCAGCTGTTTATTGTGGACGTTTCATTCGATATTTATATATAAATGTTAGTGAAAAGAATAAAAATTTAAAACTTTTATATATCAATCCACATATGTGATGGACATTGGTTATGATCATGTTTAGTGTCTACTTTGAATGAATCTTGAGTAAATCATGTTCATATTTAAAGAGGGATATGCAAAACGCGTGAACCGGAAGCAACGAGACCTGTTTAGCAGAAAACGGAAGCCTGTTGGGCATAACCCCTATTGAGTTGAGGTCAGGTGATTGGGGAGGCCATTATCAATGATAATGTCAAGTTACTTTGAAGGAGTAGTTTTTTTCAGATAATGTACTTACCCCCTAGTCATCCAAGATGTTCATGTCTTTCTTTCTTCAGTCGTGAGGAAATCATGTTTTTTTTTTGAGGAAAAATTTAGTGGACTTCTAAGGTGCCCCTGAGTTTGAACTTCCAGAATGCAGATTCAAAGGGCTCTAAACGATCCCAGCCGCGGAAAGAAGAGCAAAAGTCTTATCTAGCAAAATGATCAGTTATTTTCTAAAAAAAACAATTACAATTTATATACTTTTTAACCTCAAATGCTCATCTTGTCTAGCTCTGTGTGTACTCCAGTTCAATACAGTTAGGGTATGTCGAAAAACTCCCATGTCATTTTCTCCTCCAACTTCAAAAGCACCCTACATCGCTGTTTTACCTTTTTTTGTAAAGGGTGTTTGATCTTCTGCAGCGATGTAGGACGATTTTGAAATCGGAGCATTCTGGGGCACCATAGAAATCCACTATATGGAGAGAAACCCGGAAATGTTTTCCTCAAAAAACATAATTTCTTTACAACTGAAGAAAGAAAGACATGAACATCTTGGATGACAAGGGGGTGAGTACATTATCTGGAAATTCTTGTTCTGAAAGTGAACTAATCCTTTAATGTATTTGCACAAAAAAAAAAATTAATAAGGATTTCTTTTGGAGAGCAGTGTTACTAAATTGAATCTCATGAACAGGTAAACTCACCATCTTTTTCGAGTACGGTGTATGTGGTCTCCATTCCGGCCTGGATGTGGTCAGTGACGTGACAGTGCAGCAGCCATGTGCCAGAATATTGCGGACGCATGGTCACTGTCTGGAACGTCCCGGGGAACAGATCAAACACGTCTGCTCGATGTGTACCGCTGACCTTAAAGCCGAAAAGCACATAGTCATCATCACACAGATACTCTAGAACAGGGGTGTCCAATCCTGTTCCTGGAGATCTACCATCCTACAAAGTTTAGCTCCAACCCTGATCAAACACACCTGAACCAGCAAATTAATCTCTTAGGTAGCACTTGATGATTACAGACAGCTGTGTTGGAGCAGGGCTGAAACTAAAGTCTGCAGGTAGGTAGATCTCCAGGAACAGGGTTGGGCACCCCTGCTCTAGAAGATTTTGACATTTTGAGGAAGAAAATTTGAGTGGGCTGGATGGATGAATTACCTTGTAGTCAAAGCTGTGGCCGTGGAAGTGTGCAGTGTGTATGTCCACCTCATTTCCCATTCCCATCAGATACCAGTAAACTTTATCTCCAACCTTCATGGTCAGGCCTTTAAGATTTCCGTAGACTAAACCATTGATTCCTGTGATAAACCAAGGAATAACCATTAGCTTTCGGTGAATAATGGAACAGGAACATTCCTTACATTTGAATGCTAAGGCAATCGAGTTTTAAACAAGAGATGAAAATTTCTTAGGGTTAAAGCAGTGCTAACACAATATTCTATGAGTAGTTCTCAGTTACTTGAGAATTATTTGAGACACGTCCTCATCTTCATCCTCAAAAACCATGAGCAACACTACAACCCAGAGACATTAAACTTACCATGCATCTTGTTGCTTTCGATAAACTCCTCATCCTCCTTCAGTGTCATGGGAGGGTTTTTAACGTGAGCTTTGATGTTGTCATCCAGATACCAAGATTCATTCTCATCAAAGACCATGAAGAGCAGAGCAAACTCCTCAATCTCTTTCTTCAGCCCCAGCGAACGGGCCAGGCTCTTCTTGCAGACGACCAATGGCCCGATCAAACCACTGTACATGTCCTGCATGAGAAGACAATCAAATTTACATAGACTCTGGCTCCAGACCAAAACCTAACTTCTAGAGATATAGCTTATAATTGTGCTACCTTCTGGCAGCATCACATTTGTACTTCAATGAAAAATACAGTAAGGGAAAACATTTTTAGATCCCCTGTTGATTTTGTACCTTTGCCCACTGATGAAGAAATTATCAGTCTATAATTTTAATGGTAGGTTTATTTGAACAGTGAGAGACAGAATAACAACTAAAAAAATCTAGAGTGAAATAAGCATTTGAACATGATTTAGTACTTGGTGGCAAAACCCTTCTTGGCAATCACAGAGGTCAGATGTTTCTTGCAGTTGGCCACCAGGTTTACACACATCTCAGGATGGCTTTTGTCCCACTCCTCTTTGTAGATTTTATCCAAGTCATTAGGGTTTCGAAGCTGACATTTGGCAACTCGAACCTTCAGCTCCCTCCACAGATTTTCTATGGGATTAAGGTCTGGAGACTGGCTAGGCCACTCCAGGATCTTAATGTGCTTCTTCTTGAGCCACTCCTTTGTTGCCCTGGCCGTGTGTTTTAGGTCATTTTCATGCTGGAATAACCATCCACGAGCCATTCTCAATGCCCTGGCTGAGGGAAGGAGGTTCTCACCCAAGATTTGATGGTACATGGCCCTGTCCATCATCCCTTTGATGCGGTGCAGTTGTCCTGTCCCCTTAGCAGAAAAACACCCCCAAAGTATAATGTTTCTACCTCCATGTTTGACGGTGGGGATGGTGTTCTTGGGGTCATAGGCAGCATTTCTTCTCTTCCAAACACGGCGAGTTGAGTTGATGCCAAAGATCTACATTTTAGTCTCATCTGACCACAACACTTTCACCAACTTCTCCTCTAAATCATTCAGATGTTCCCTGACAAATTTCAGACGGGCCTGTACATGTGCTTTCTTGAGCAGGGGGCCCTTGCGTTCGCTGCAGGATTTCAGTCGTTCACGGCGTAGTGTGTTACCAATTGTTTTCTTGGTGACTATGGTCCCAGCTGCCTTGATATCATTGACAAGATCCTCCCGTTTAGTTCTGGGCTGATTCCTCACCAATCTCATGATCATTGAAACTCCACAATGTGAGTTCTTGCATGGAGCCCCAGACCAAGGGAGAATGACAGTTATTTTGTGTTTCTTCCATTTGCAATTAATCGCACCAATTGTTGTCACCCTCTCACCAATCGGCTTGGCGATGGTCTTGTAGCCAATTCCAGCCTTGTGTAGGTCTACAATCTTGTCCCTGACATCCTTGGACAGCTCTTTGGTCTTGGCCATGGTGAAGAGTTTGGAATCTGATTGATTGATTGCTTCTGTGGACAGGTGACTTTTATACAGGTAACAAACTGAGATTAGGAGCACTCTCTTTAAGAGAGTGCTCCTAATCTCAGCTCTTTACCTGCTGATTGATAAGTCAAATACTTATTTCAC
Organism: Garra rufa; assembly: GCF_049309525.1. Taxonomy (NCBI): domain Eukaryota; kingdom Metazoa; phylum Chordata; class Actinopteri; order Cypriniformes; family Cyprinidae; genus Garra; species Garra rufa. Next base: position 43,247,480 of record NC_133367.1, on the reverse strand, counting down.
GATGCTACACAAAACTTATCTCATGAGAAAACAAGTAATCCTAAACACTCAATGGGACATGAGCAAATTGTACAAATAAGATGGTATGAATTCATACGAATTTCAACACCACTTTACCAAAATGTAAAATAGCTATAAATTGTCAAAAGATTGTGCTGGTATGCAGCAATAAGAAACATTACATTAAGATCCAAACTGGTTCTAAACAAGTCCCATGTCCTTGTTTCAATTGGTGAGAAAGGTACCTTGATAACATCCACGGTGGAGTAATATGCTCCGATACTGCATTCCTCCTGCTCTTCTGTCGGCCCAGAATTCTTTGGAAGGTACCAGGTATAGGTCTGGGTTTCACCTTGAGCAAGCAACACATACATGTAGACTTAATAAACAATACCTTGCTGAAAAACAGCAGAAACCAATTCTAAGAGTTTTCACTACAAATATCATTGCAAACATCACAAACCATCAGCTTTTAACCATTAAAACCAGAAAATGGTTTCCTGTAGTGTGTTGTAAGACATATTCATTTAGAATTTAGAGGTTTTAGCAAGCCACCAATAGAAGGAAACCAATTAACAGTAGAAACCCACAGGGTCCATTACAGCTTGCATTAAAACCAGTACAATTGCCATTATAAACAGCAAAACCATTATAAATTCTGTGATTGTGTCTATTTATTTTTCCAGCAGGATATGTACTTCAATTTGTTTAAAATACGATTGGACAACTCTTACCTGGACGTGTCAGGGCGACCTGAGGACTGTCAGTTTTAACTCCATGGGCATGTATGGAGTACGGCCTCTTAGCCATGTTCTTAAACACAATCTTGACTTTTTCTCCCACTTTACCATGGATCATGGGTCCTAAGATAAATAATACCACAGCTGAGCATATTTTGAAGGTTTACAAACATTTACACCAAATTACGAGCCAACCATCAATGTACAGCATAATCTACAGATATTTACCCATAATTCCCAAATGTTCCATATCAGCAGATCTTTCCTTGGGTTTGGTAAAGGTTTCATCAGTGTACTCTTTGTACAGCACCTTCTTATATTTTGAACCAATGAATTTTCCTTCTTTCTTGAGGAACTCATTGCCTGGACTGAATATTTCAAAATAAATATGATTTAGAACTTGCATTCTCTCTACTGACAGTATAGAAACACAAAAAATATTTATCTTTTCATGGATATTTGTCTATTGAATGTAGTCCAAAATTACACTTTAAACTTAAAACTTTAAACAATCTGTCACGACAAAAAAACAGTGTTGTTTTGTGTCTCTGATGCAGTTAATCGCTGATAATCTTACTCCTCACCATAAATCTTAAATCTGATTCACATCTGCATGTTAATGCTTGGCATATAACCACATTTGGCATCAATGATGCTAAACGCCATTGGTGTTCTTAGTATATCTTTGCAAATGGGATTTATGAATTCTGGTGAAGGACTTGGATTACCTTTCTTTCAGACCATTGTGCAATTTTTCCTCCCATGTGCGGGTGGGTGAATAATCCCAGTCCATCTCAACCGCAGCGATGTAATACTTCTTCTGGTGTAGCATCGTCTCAGACTGACGGTTCCAGAAGCGGCACTTCTCCACTGTGTAATTGGCCCTCATGCCTCCCTGATAGTGATCCGTGGTTTTGCATGCTACCTCAAACTGTCCTGCAGACGTCACATTACATCATCAGAAATTTTGTCTCAAATGGATGTTTATGTGATTATTTAAGGAATAAATTATCTTGATTTTGTTGCATAAACCTAACAATGTTTAGTTCATTTCCAAACCTGTACCTTATTTCATCTGTTGCAACTATTGCAACACTTTTTGCCCACTGACCTTCTTTGTATGGACAAAAAATATCTCAAAAATATGATTCAGAGCAACTTCTTTAGTGTTCCACTAAAGGAATGCATACAAATTTGGAAAAACATTGGTCGAACATGTTTACTTATCTAAATAAATAAATAAAAGTTTCAACAATATTGTTTTAAGTTGGTTTACAAACTATTGTAGATATGTAAGAGCATATATGGAATTAAAATAAGACCAAAAGAAATCCAAAGTCCAAAGAAATAAGAGATGGGACTGTACCCATGCTGTCAGGCTCCATGATGACGGTGTGAGAGATATGAGGAAAGACGTTGATGGTGTCTCTCCTGGTTTCTTTGTAGAGGAACCTGTTGCCCTCAAAGTGAAGTCCATGGATGTCAACTTCAGATCCTAGTCCAGACAAATGCCAGGACACCTTGTCACCTTTACACATACTCAAGCCTTTCAGATTCCCATACATGTATCCATTGAGTGCTGTGAATGACAAAAACAAACATTAGTTTGGGTGAAAACACACAAAAAAAATATTTATGGTTTGTGAGCTGCAAAACTGCAAAAATGTTTTCTCAAGGAGTGTGATTAACACTTACAGTGCATTTTATTGGACTCCTGAAAGTCTTCATCTTCTTTTTTTACAGATTTGGGTTGTTTTGCGAATCTGTTGATGTTGTCATCCAAATACCAGCTTAGGTTCTCATCAAACACAGTTGCAAGAAGGTGAAACTCTTTGTCTACATTTTTCTGGGATGGAAAAAAAAAATATTGGCAAACATATGAGCACATTGTTGGGAATAACCAAACCCAAATGGAACAAAAATCACAAAGGTTTCCACATGCATTCAGCTACTAATATAGCAGTGCTTTCATCTTTACGCATTTTACAAACATCCACCTCCCGCACCTGCTTTCCTGATTTGAGGGTTTTTGGCTTGCAGATCAGAAGAGGTCCAACCAAGCCAGAGTTGGTGTCTCGAATAGGATCCACCGCTGAGTAGTACATGTAGGTGATGCAGTCTGGATCTTTTTCGGTCGGTCCTGCATCCTTAGGAACCACCCACTCATACTTGTAGGTGGTGTCGGGACGGACCAGTGCAGCAGGAAGTGGCTCCACCACTCCTGAAAGAGATGAACAACATAAACTTCAACATTTCTACATTCAGTGTTTGTTTTCAGCGATACCGTAGTACAACGGTGTCCAATTCAGCTCCAACCTCCTTCAACACACTTGCCTGGATGTTTCTAGTGTTCCTGAAGATCATGATTTACTGGTTTAGGTGTGTTTAATTCAAACTAAACTTTGCAGGATAGTTTCCTCCAGGAGCAAGATTTGACACTTATGGGATAGGAGATTATTAAACACTTTTGAAGGGCTTTTGATTAGAATATATATGCTGGGAAAGCATTCCTGTGACCCCCACATAATGCTTAAGAAAATGGTTAAATGAATATATAGATTAATGGATTTTGAAGGAAAACTTGTTTCCCCTTTAATGGAACTTCACACTGTGTCTCCTAGGGGAATGCCATCAGCGTGGCCTGTGTCTAAACCATAAAGTACAAAAGGCTGCTGGTAATGCATGTCAACATTTTCTTTGTTTTCAGGTGCCGTCTGTTTGTTCAGAAACATGGATAATACTAAATTTGAGCGTTTTAGGAAGTGCATGCCTCCGTATCCTAGATTATTGACACCAAAGGACTTGCATGACCTGTGCGTCATGTATTTGGGAGTGGTGCAGGCATGTTAAGTGCACTGAATGTGTTCATTGCAAGAAATTTTTAATGAAAAAGCTCTGATCGTGCCAGTCCTTATTCCCGATGGATGTGGGACAGACATCTACACCTCGTGGCACAGGTCCCGCATTTGCTGAGGCACTCCAGAAATTCGAATCATGGGGATCGCAGGTGGAGCTTGCAGAAAAGCTGGAAAAGCCTTGAAAAAGTATTTCTGCCTCTTCTGTCGTGAGGACCCAGATGTGCTCTCTCTCGAGTTATCATGTGGTAAGCAATCTGTTGCCATTATCCAGTCAAGACAAGTATGTGGATGTGGTTGGTGATGACAAGGAAAGTGTCATCCTAACCTGCCAGCCCTGTATATGGGAAGATGTTGGAGGTTATGGCCTGTGCTACTAAGTGGTTGGAGCTAGTTTGGGAGCATAAGAAGCAGAAATGAGTTATTCTCTCTGAAGGCCCCTGTCCTGCCATTTAGACCCCGCCATTTAACAACTTCATAATTGAATGGCAGGCCAGTGGGCCTTGCACACTATGGCTGTGTTGCAGCCCTCTCAGGCAGACTTGCTGAAGGATCTAGATGAAGGTAAGGGTTTGTTCCTTGAGGCTGTGGAGGAGCTGCACCACACCACAGATCTTGCTCTCTGTGCCACCAAGCAAACCGCTGCTGCCATCGGCCGGGCAATGACGGCAATGGTGGCTACAGAGTGTCACCTGTGGCTTAATATAGTGGACATCAGGAGGAAGGAGAAAAACTTTCTCCTTGATGCTCTGCTCTCGCTCCGTTGAGGCGGTAGTCGAAACTAGTCAAAACTTCACACTAAGTCTAAGTCCCCTTAGTGCTTAGTACTGGCTGTTGCCCTTCTCTCTGCCCCCACCCCCAAGTGTTTCACATTCTAATACTTGACTAATGATGTTTTTGGCAGGTTTTGTGGTTCTCAGAGACAGTGTTGCTTTAGCTGAGTAGCAGTAGTGGCTCTGTGGCCACCATTTCGGTTAAGCCCAGGTCTGTAGGGGTGTGGGAGATTTTAGTACTTCTTCAATTATCTGCATGCCTCTCCCCAATGTTTGGGTTTTCTGCAGGGTTCCTTGCTCCCTTCTCTAGTCTGGGTGACTGCCTGAGTAAGCGGCCCACCTATAGCAGCTATCTGAGGTTAGTTCCCCTTAATAAGTTGGCTTTGATTAGGTTATGGCCATAGGTTGAGACTCTTTCTGGCTCCATATTCTGGAATATTTCTTCTCCCCAGATAGGATTTTAAGTAGATGGCCCTTTGCCTGGGAATTATTGGCTGCCCCCCATGTTTGCCACTATTCTTGGTGCTCCCTCAGAAGGTGTTTTGGCATGCACCAGGGCATGGTGTGGTTGTTATTTCAATCGCTATCCCCTGTATTTGGGTAAAGCGTGAATGCAGTCCCCACTACGTAAAAATGTATAAAGGTAAGAGAAGCCGGGGTGCAAAGGCTAATCCTCACTTTAGGTGATCCACCTGCTTCATCATGGAGTCGCCCCTGCCAGGTAAGTATTTCCAAAGTTCTTGTTCCCTAAAGTGTCTCCCTGGGCAAAGGTTTTCAAACCTGTCATGGAGGCACGCCTGCCCTGCACATTTTGCATGTCACCCTTATCCAACACACCTGATTCAATTCCACAGCTCATTTGTAGAGACTGCAATAACTGATTTGGGTGTGTCTAATGAGGGAGACATACAAAATGTGCAGGGAAGGGGTGCCTTCAGGACAGATTTGAAAACCCTTGCCCTTGGGGATGCAGTGTGGGGTTCCCTTGAAGTGGAAATTCTCAGGTTATGCATGTAACCATGGTTCTTTGAGACAGAATGAGACACTGCATCCCCTAGGGCAGGGGTTTTCAAATGTGTCCTGGAGGCACCCCTGCCTGGTGCCTGCCTGTGTCACACCTCCTTCAAACAAAGAAGCTGTTACCGGAACCCTCTTATTCTTTTGGGTGCCCCTCTAATGTCATTACAGACTGCATGGTTTTACACATGCTTCAGAAACTGGTCACTCTGATGGCATTTCCCAAAGTGTCCTCTAAGGGGACACAGTCTCTTGTTCCGTCTCTGGGAACCATGGTTACATGCATAACTCGAGACTTTTTTTGTGGTAATGTCAACTGGTGTTCACAGTGAGACCAGAAACAAGTATTAAGGAAGCAAATAGAGTGAACTTGTCAGTAAAGCAAGTCATGTGTTCACTAATCACACAGACAATTCAGAGAGACTTTGATCTCTCATAGATTTGGACCAATTAGTTTGAGTTCAGCCAGGACTGGAAAATACACTTTTGCGCAATGATCCCTGGCCTTGATTCAATATTAAACTTATTAGACAACAGTCTGGGTTTGCTTATCCCTTCATTTCCAGATCTTTCTGTAAACCATTGAGATCTTTTTCTTACTGGCTTCTTTCTTCATTTCACGAAGCTTCTTGGCAGTGTATGACTCTGCATTAAAAAAAGAGAGATATTTTGTTTAAGTGTGTCATTTTTTTTTTTTTTTTTTTTTTTTTTTTTACATTTATTTAATTAGGTTTATTTTTTACCTTCCAGGACATTGTGGTAGAGAGTCCCATCCATTTCTATGTTATATTGCACTCCATGAGGTTGGATACTGTAGGGTCTGCTTGCTTTATTTCTAAATGTCACTTTAATTGTGTCCTCTTCTTCTGCTCTGATAATTGGACCTAAAACCATCCCAAAGACATTGATTTGTGATTTAATTATCTCTGTACAATCAAAGCATTGACATAACGTCAAGACAAATAATGAATCTCAAACGTTCATTGTAATATCACAGTTAAAAGAAGATTCTACAACATCATTGTACCCATAGAAACTGCAATTTAATTACCTAGAATTCCCAGGTGCTGCTCCTCAGGGGTTCTCTCTTTGCGCTTGGTGAATGTGTCATCGGTATATTCCACATATTGGACCTTCTTGTATTTCCCCCCAATGCGATCATTGCGGTTATCAAAGAAAGTGTCAGAAACACTGTGGATGTTCAGAGACATAAGCTCAAATGTAACAACAAAATGATATTGCAGGATAAAAGGATCAATTTTAGTGAAGAGCTTAAAATTATTTTATTACCTGTCATCAACGAGCTTCTTCCCTGAATACTGGTTTATCTCTGTTGGCCCATAATCCCAAATGATTTCCTCAGCGGCAATGTAATACTGTTTTACGTCTCCAAATGGTCTGGGTTTATGCACATTTGGGAAACACTTCTTAATCTCAAAAATGGCTTGCATGCCAGCTAAAAGTGCGGAAAAATGTAAACAAATGCAATTACAACAATGCAGAATTTTTGCATTCATACTGTCAGATCTGGCCTTTCTGTACCTTCCAGATGATCATTGACCTGACAGCTGAGGAGCCATTGGCCAGGATTATCTGCCACCATCTCTACATTAACAAAAGTAGCCGGGAACAGACTGACGGTGTCAACATGGTGCCGCTTTTCCGTTAGGATCTGTCCATGGAAGAAGGCTGAGTGGATGTCCACCTCGTTCCCCATCCCAAACAAGTGCCAGTGAATCTTATTGCCCATGCACATACTGAGGTCTGGCAGGTTGCCAAAGACATACCCATTGATAGCTACAATAAAGTTTAGAAAGGAAGTTGAGATTTCTGGAAAGTTTAACAGACTTTTTTTAAATTATGTATAGTATTTTAGCTAATTCATAGATGTGCCTAGAAGAGAGTTTGACCTGATGGTCTGTTCATAGTTCATGCTTTCATTAGACATTATTCTAAGTCATTATTACTAAACTCACAGTGCATTTTGTTGCTTTCCTGGAAGCCTTCATCATCCTTGTTTACTTTGGCAGGAGCTGTGCAATATGTCTTGATATTATCATCTAGGTACCAGCTGAGGTTCTCATCAGACACCGTAAACATAAGGGCGTAAAGATAGTCAGCTGTTTTGTCCCCATGCACATCTAGAGAGCCTGAGAGTTGTACAAACAAAAAAGAATCATTCATTGTTAGTGGAATATATCAGAACTTTTGTTGTCACTGTGTAGCAGATAGTAAGATGTTTAAAGATGTCTAAATAATCATATTTGAGGTGGAACGACATTTCTAAGCGAATTAATTTCCATTTATTTGTCACTACTGTAAATTATATATGTGTCACTGTGTTTACATTGTCATGACGTGAGATGGAACAGGAACATATCTCATGTCACATATAATATACAGTGTGGAAAAAATAATTTGATCCCCTGCTGATTTTGTACGTTTGCCCACTGACAAAGAAATGATCCCTCTATAATTTTAATGGTAGGTTTATTTGACCAGTAAGAGACAGAAAAACAACCAAAAATCCAGAAAAATGCATTTTAAAAATTTGTAAATTGATTTGCATTTTAATGAGTGAAATAAGTATTTGATCCCTTAGCAATCAGCAAGATTTCTGGCTCCCAGGTGTCTAATGCCGAGTTCAGACTGCACGAGCAAAGCAATCGCTTCACAGATGTTTTCACACTGCATGACTATCTGGGGTAGCATTCCATCGCTGCTGTGTTCACACTGCACGATGGATCGGCGACAGGGGGTTTTACACTGCATGACTTTACAATAGGAAGAATCGCCGACAACTTTGTCCCGGTCCGCAAACTACATCTCACCACCAAACACACGCGAGAAGTGACATGGAAACAACGCATGGTCATGCGTGCAAGTTCTCATGTGAGACTGGTATTATTATAAAAAAAATTGGTAGCCCGCAAGACGCTTGTCATACAAATTGCATGTGCACTCGTTTGCAGCGAAAAGAAAAGAAGCCAAAGCTATTCTTGTTGATACTGTGGTCTATACCTTGTAACTCCTCCCCCAACTTCCCGCTGGCCTGGATGTTGCTGTCTCATTGGCTGTAGGTAATCGCCAATGTGATTTTCAGTCAGATCACCTTTCACACGGCATGATTTTGAATCGCCGACAGGTCCAGATATTTAGCAATGCCAAATATCTCACGGGTGTCGGCGACACGTCGGCGATTCTCTCAGATCGCGTCTTTGATAGTTCACACTGTGTGATTGTCACTCACGTGAACGAGCACCGATTTGCCTGTTATTTCGGGCATTTGTCCGCGATTTCTCAAAACCTGTCGGTGAGTCAAAATCGGGGCTAAAATCATGCAGTCTGAAATCGGCATTAGGAGCACTCAATTTAATAGAGTGCTCCTAATCTCAGCTCAGAAGCAATCCATCAGATTCCAAACTCTTCACCATGGCCAAGACCAAAGAGCCGTCCAAAGATGTCAGTTACAAGATTGTAGACCTACACAAGGCTGGAATGGGCTACAAGACCATTGCCTAGCAGCTTGGTCAGAATGGTTGGTGTAATTATTCCCAAATGGAAGAAACACAAAATAACTGTCAGTCTCCCTCGGTCTGGGGCTCCATGCAAGATCTCAACTTGTGGAGTTTCAATGATCATGAGAACAGTAAGGAATAAGCCCAGAACTACACAGGAGGATCTTGTCAGTAATCTCAAGGCAGCTGGGACCATAGTCACCAAGAAAATTGGTAACACACTACACCATGAAGGACTGAAATCCTGCAGCAATGTCCCACTACTTATGAAAGCACTTGACAGGCCTGTTTGAAGTTTGCCAATGAACATCTGAATGATTCAGAGGATAACTGGGTAAAAGTGTTATAGTCAGATTAGACCAAAATCAAGCTCTTTGGCAGCAACTCAAAAGTGGAGGAGGAATGCTGTCAATGACCTCAAGATCACCATCCCCACCGTCAAACATGGAGGTGGAAACATTATGCTTTGGGGTGTTTTTCTGCTAAGGGGACAGGACAACTGCACCACAACAAAAGGGACGATGGACGGGGCCATGTACTGTCAAATCTTGGGTGAGATGCTCGTTCCCTCAGCCAGGGCATTGGAAATGGGTCATGGGTAGGTATTCCAGCATGACAATGAACCAAAAACATGGCCAAGACAACAAAGGAGTAGCTCAAGAAGAAGCACATTAAGGTCCTGGAGTAGCCTAGCCAGTCTCCAGACCTTAAAGGAGAAGTCTGGTGTGATATTGACCTAAAGTGTATTGAATCATGATACCGAGTGTGAACGTACCTTGCATATCTCATCTCGTCTTGTCCACTGCAGTCCGAAATCTGGGGTTAGTTAGCCGATGCTCACAACAGGTTGTCAATGATGGTGAATAGGGCATCGGAATAGCCATGTAAATAAATCACTGTTTTACGCCATTTACGAGGCACAAAGTAGCTCCACACTTCATTGGTAGACTTCCAAGGGCCCTGACAATTAAAACGAGACATTGAGAACTCAGAAAAAGCACCGGTAGTTTATTTACAAGAAGATTTATACAGACAGTACCTGCAAGAAAAAATCCGGTTGCCGCCATCTTGAATTTAGTCACGATAAGTCGAGTGTCGAGCACGAAGGAAACTACAACCTGATAAGTTGATAACCTGTTAAGTTCCTTCGTGCTCATCACTCGACTTATCATGACTAAATTCAAGATGGCGGCGACCAGAATTTTTCTTGTAGGTACTGTCTGTATAAATCTTCTTGTAAATAAACTACCGGTGCTTTTTCTGAGTTCTCAATGTCTCGTTTTAAATGTCAGGGCCCTTGGAAGTCTGCCAATGAAGTGTGGAGCTACTTTGTGCCTCGTAAATGGCGTAAAACAGTGATTTATTTACATGGCTATTCCGATGCTCTATTGACTCTCATTGACAACCTGTTGTGAGCATCGGCTAACTAACCCCAGATTTCGGACTGCAGGACACAAACCGAGATGAGATATGCAAGGTACGTTCACACTCGGTATCATGATTCAATACACTTTAGGTCAATATCACACCGGAGTTCTCCTTTAATCCCATAGAAAATCTTTGGAGGGAGCTGAAGGTTAGAGTTGCCAAATGTCAGCCTCAAAACCTTAATGACTTGGAGAGGATCTGCAAAGAGGAGTGGGACAAAATCCATCCTGAGATGTGTGCAAACCTGGTGGCCAACTACAAGAAACGTCTGACCTACCAAGTACTAAGTCATGTTTTGCGAAAGGGTCAAATACTTATTTCACTCATTAAAATGCAAATCAATTTACAACTTCTTGAAATGAAGTGAAAAGAAAGTGTTATACCTTTTTTACATATAATGAGAGGTCCAATGAGACCTGACGCGATGTCTTTGGGGGCGTTAACATGCGAGTGATATATTCTGGTCAGACAATTCGTGTCATCTTTTCCAGGACTATGGGATGGCGGTAGGGTCCAAACGTAGGAGAACATCTTCCCTGGGGCCACTGAATCATCTGCTTTCTCCGCCTTTTCCGATGAGTCGGGATATAACGCTCCTGGAGAGAAATCCCATATGCAGAGTTTGGAATTTGTGAACAAGAGTTAAAGTAATCAAATGCAATCAGATGCTTATTTGACATCACCTTCAAAGGACTTGTTGTAACTAAGTCCATGAGCATGGATGGAGTACGCTCGTTTGGCCAAGTTCTTCAGGTGCACAACAACCACGTCATCTTCTTCTGCACTAATGAGGGGTCCGAGGTAGCCCAACCACTTCGGTTTTTCTATCTCTCGCATGTAGGTTGCATCAGTATATTGCTGGTACACTGCTTTCCTATACACCCGCCCGATTCGCTGCTCTCCTTTCTCCAGAAACACCCGTGCTTCTCTGTCAAACACCAAAACAATATTTTCGGTAAAGTTTACATGTACTGACCCAGAAATACAATAATTTAACTTTTAGAGCATACTTTTGAATGCATTAAATTTGAAGCACACATGTCCTCAACAACTACTTTATTACTTTGGGTTATGGGTTTGTTGAAGACCCAGACTCAAAAGCTGCATTCATAGTAACAACTAACTGCAGAAAGAATGCAACCGAAGCTCATTCATCTTTAATGTACAGTATAAAGCAGCAATTCAATTTCTTGCATACAAGTGTTTGTACTCACTCATCTTCTTTTATGGTTTTGTTCTGAATCAGATTTTTACCACTAGGAGCATAATCCCACTGAATCTCCTTAATGGCAAAAAAATATTCCCTTGTGATAGAAGACACAATTCCAGCACAACACAAAACCCCAAACAGCGTCCACTGCAGCCCCTTCATTTTGGATCACTGGGATTGTCAAAATGGAGCAATGTTCACCTCTTTAAATGATGAAGGGTGACGGTAGTCAGCCAATCACAACAGATGTGAAGAGGGCATGTTTACTTGTACACACACCACTGGATGGTCTGGCAGTATATGACCCCATGAATTTACTGGCAGTGTGCGACCCGATGAACTCTAGGAAACTCCTATCTGTCACAAAACCCTGAGTCAGTTTTCTTCAGACCTTGCACCTGAATCTGTGTTAATATCGCCAATTTGGATGCTTTGAATTCCTTTTAAGACATTGTGTTTTCTTGGTTGGACTTATAGATAACTTACTTACTGTTTAGATACAATACCAAGCAAGCAATATATATGAACTGCATAAGATTTGTAAAGAAAAATACTTATCCCAGTAATTGAGTGTGTTTGTGCATGGTAGACATGGAAAACACCGCTGACCAAACAACCCAACTTGTTTGCATTACATAAAAAAATCAATAGGGTTTTAGGTATCTGGAGTTAAAGAGTTGAGAAATGTTTGTCTGATGGGACTTGATAACTCAGCAAGTTGAAATGTTTTAAGACCCAATTTAAAGTCAAGTCAAGATTATTTATACAGCACTTTTAACAATGCAAGTTGTGTCAAAGCAACTTTACAGTATTAAACAGGACAATAGTGTGTCAACAATGCAAAAGTTCCATGTTGCAGCAAAGTCCGATTGCAGAGGACTCACCTGGTGACCATGGTTAAATGCAATGGGACATATTATTTTAAAATAGAAAAAGTTTGTACAAAGTTTAAAAGTTTTTATTAAGTTTGACTTTTTTTCAGTCTGAAATAGGTTGAAGTTTAAAGTAGTTTTAAAAGCTTAAAGTTTGATAGATAGATAGATAGATAGATAGATAGATAGATAGATAGATAGATAGATAGATAGATAGATAGATAGATAGATAGATAGATAGATAGATAGATGGATGGATAGCAAGTTACTAGCATGTTTACAGCATGATTAACATGCTACTAGCATATTGTTAACAGGTTTCTAGCATGTTTAGCATGTTACTAGCATGTCGCTACCATGATTAGTAAGTTGCTAGCATTCTGTTAACATGATTAGCAAGTTACTAGTATGTTGCTAGAATAATTAACAAGTTACTAACATGCACATTTCTAGCATGATTAACATGTTACTAGCATGGTGCATGTTACTAGCATAGTGTTAACATAATTTGCAAGATACTAGCATGTTGTAGCATGATTCTATCCAGATTAGCATGTCACTAGCATGTTGATAACATTTTATAAGTAACTAGCATGTTGTTAGTAAGATAAGCAAGTTATGTATATGTTGTTAGCATGATTAGCAAGTTACTAACATGTTGTTAGCATGATTAGCAAGTTACTAGCATGTTGCTAGCATAATTAGCTAGCATTTCTAACATGTTATTAGCATGATGCATGTTACTAGCATATTGTTAACATCATTTGCAAGTTACTAGCATGTTACTAGCTTGTTGCTAGCATGATTAGCATGTTACTAGCATGTTGCTAGCATGTTTTGCATCATTTGCAATTTACTGGCATGTTGTTAGCATGATTACCATGTTGCTAGCATAATTTTATCATGATCAGCATGCTACAAGCCTGCTGTTACCATAATTAGCATGTTACTGGCATGTTACTTGCATAATTTTATCACGATTAGCATGTTACTAGCATTTTGTTACCATGATTAGTCAGTTACTAGCATGTTGCTAGCATGATTATAACATAATTAGCATGTTTCTACCACGATTAGCATGTTATGACCATTTTAGCATGATTCTACCTTGATTAGCAATTTATTAGCCTGTTTCTAGCATGAATAACATGTTACTAGCATGTTGTTAGCATGATAAGCAAGTTACTAGCATGTTGTTAACATGATTCTAGCATGATTAACATTTTACTAGCCAGTTTCTAGCATAATTAGCACGTTAGTTTGAACGAGTTATAAATATAGCTCATAGAAGGTCAGTTTGATTGAGTCTCAAGGGATTCTGACAGTTTAAATTTGAATTTTGTCAGTTGGAGTTTGAATAGTGTTGATCAGTTGAACATTCCCTCAATGTAAGTCTATGGGATTTTTCCCAGTTTTAATCGTCATTTTGTGGAAAACCGTAAGTCCGATCAGTTAGAAAAGATCCAGCAACTGGAGTCAGATCAGTCTGAAGATCTGGCCTGAGTTTGGAGTTTGGAGAGTTAAAGCTCTAGGAGGAGCAGTCAGAAATATTAGTCGCAGAAGAAGAAGAATATTAAGTTTAAATAGCATTTCAGTAAGTTGGCTTTCTTAAACCAACTTAATAATAAATCAAGCTATGGTATACTATGCTAATGTTTGTTAATATTTTACCTCGCCACTCATGAACTGGAGAGATAAGTTAAAAGTGATTTTAGTGAGTAATGAAGGCCCTACTGCAGTTTGCATAGAATTGCAAACAAATAAAACAAATCATTGGCTTTGCAACAATAAAGTCAACACACAAACCAAACAATTTCAGCAACATAAAGTCGGCTAAAAGGTCACTATGCCAAATAAATTCCAGACTGTAAACCCAAATGTTGTCTGTAATAATATAATTAAGTAACCTTGACTAACAATACGTTGGCCCACGTTTTGGGCCCATAAATCAAAAAATGTTAATGTAACTTGTTAACCAGAATGATTATGAGGTATAAAACAAGTGAAATGCAACAGTTTGGGAAGGGCTACAAAGCTTTTTCAAAGGTTCTGAGACGCAGAAGATCTCCAAATCAAGAAAGTTTGGACCATTATTGGCTGACCTTCCAAAATTCATCTAGAAGTACATCAACATCTCATCCAGACAGCCATAAAAGAGCCAAGGACAACATCCAAGGATCTCTTACACCAGCAGAGGTCGCTATCACAAAGACATTGGAGAGAAATGGAAGATTGACAAAGTGAAAACCACTGCTAATCCAAAAGAACAAGTCAAGTGAAATCAAGTCAAATTTATTTGTATAGCACTTTTCACAATTGGCATTATTTCAAAGCAGCTTTACAGAAAATTGTAATGTTAATGTTTAGAATGTATTTATATCTTCATTCCTTATTTTAAGGCTTATCTCAAATTTGCCAAAACACATTTTGATGATCCTCAAAACCTTTGAGATTATGTTCTTCTTGTTTTTTGTGTGGGGTTTGCATGTTCTCGCCATGTTGGTGCACAATCCACAATCCACTTCTGACACTATTATGCCTTCACTCTTAAAAATAAAGGTGCTTTGAAAGGTTCTTCACAGCGATGCCACAGAAGAACCATTTTTGGTTCCACAAAGAACCATTCAGTCAAAGGTTCTTTAAAGAGCCATCTCTTCCTTACCTTTTTATAATCTGAAGAATGTTATCTGCCACAAAGAACCTTTTGTGAAACAGAAAGGTTCTTCAGATGTTAAAGGTTCTTTATGGAACCATTTAGACAGGAAAGGTTCTTCTATGGCATCCTGAAGCACCTTTATTTTTAAGAGGGTATGGCCTGATACACTGGGATAGGCTCTAGACTCTTAAAAATAAAGGTGCTTTGAAAGATTCTTCACAGCGATGCCACAGAAGAACCATTTTTGGTTCCACAAAGAACCATTCAGTCAAAGGATCTTTAAAGAACCATCTCTTTCGTAACTTTTTATAATCTGAAGAACCTTCTTTCGCCACAAAGAATCATTTATGAAACAGAAAGGTTCTTCAGATGTTGAAGGTTCTTTATGGAATCATTTAGACAAAAAAGGTTCTTATATGGCATCGTGAAGCACCTTTATTTTTAAGAGTGTAGTATCCCCAAAAACCAACACAGGATAAGCTGACTGTAAAAGATGGATTAATTCTGTTCTGTACCAGAAAATTTTGAAAGAGAATACCACCAGTCTGTGAAGCACAATGATATACCATTCTAAACAGTATGCTGAAAAATCTCCAATGGGGCTGAACCAAAGCAGTTGAGTTGAGCAAAGGAGTGGGCCAAAATGACTGACCTATGGTTATATATATATGGATATATTGTAGAGATTGTTTATTTATCACAAGTACATTTCACAGCTTTGTAACTAAAGAGTTTATGCTCACATACTTGTGTAGCCTGCAGTGTGTTGGGCCATAAATCTGCATGCCCTCGAATTATGTACCAAGGGGATTTGGCAAACCTCTACAGTGTGACACAGCTTTATGTACTAGAGATTAGTGCGGAGACTCCATAGGCTTACAGCAACCATTTCCCAATGGATTTTTCCAGTCTTCTTAAACTGCAAATTGTGAAAACCAGCAAAATGCGAAATTATCCAGACAAGGAGTCTAAAACAAGACCTATTTATTCACTGAAGGGAATATTTTAAACACATTACAGCTTTATAGGTATATAAAAGAACATTTGTCATCTATTACTCTCAATATTTAAATAATTTACAAAACAACTTCCTGTACAAAACAAACAGAACTCATACAAAAATACATTTATATTTTAGCAAAATGCATATTGCAGGTAGTGTACAATACAAATGTTTGTTCTATACAGAAAACACGCACTGCTAATACAAACTGAGGAAACATCCAGATGAATTCAGCTCAAACGTAGTGATCTGCACTCTTAAAAATAAAGGTGCTTCATGATGCCATAGAAGAAACTTTTTTGTCTAAATGCTGAAGGTTCTTCAGAAGAACCACTGAAGATTATAAAAAGGTAAGAAAGAGATGGTTCTTCAAAGAACCTTTGACTGAATGGTTCTTCGTGGAACTAAGAATGGTTCCTTTATGGCATCGCTGTGAAGAACCCTTTAAAGCACCTTTATTTTTAAGAGCGTTTGAGTGGTGAGGTGTCTGATTGACAGATCTGTCAGTTCTCTGATGAACCAGTGGCTCTGCTGTAGATGAACAGTCCTGTTTCTGATTGATTGAGGTTGGGAAAGGCTCTGTCCTCAAGCGTTTAGACTGTACTCCTGTTTGTAGCAGCATGGCCGGCACACTGCGTTGACCAGTCCGCTAACAAACTGCAGGAAACAGACGAGGAACTCCAGGGTGCTCAGACCCAACAGGATGGACAGCAGCGTCACATTCCACTCCACAATGTGTGCCGGCTGAATGCATTCAGACCACTTCTCTCGAGCAAACAGATACCT
Source organism: Garra rufa (assembly GCF_049309525.1). NCBI lineage: Eukaryota > Metazoa > Chordata > Actinopteri > Cypriniformes > Cyprinidae > Garra > Garra rufa. Next base: position 43,230,622 of record NC_133367.1, on the reverse strand, counting down.
GAACAAACGGAAGAAAAGAGTTCGTCTTTTTTCTTATGCAGTCACCATCAAAGCATTTTCGAAAGAAAGAAAAAAGGAGCTCATACCTTCCGCCATCATCCTCAAATGGAGACAACCAGCCCAAACTAGTGAAGCAATACGGCCCATTAAAGAGCGCCAGAGCAGAGACCAGGAAGCAGTATGCAGAGCCGGCTAATCCCACCAGAGCTGCGAACACTGAGCCACACATCTACACACACAATGTCAAACTGATGAATCTTGCTGATCTGTGCAACATGTCCTTGAATAAAGGTTCGAATAAAGGCCTCGGACACTTACCGCACAGCTGTCTGTTCCACAGGAATCTGCACACTTCCCCATTCCCAGAAACACGCAGGTCGGTATCAGCATCTGAGTGTGGACAAGGAGTTTTTAGTACAGTACAACCGCCTAAAATTAAGTAATTGCACCACATTACTATGTTCTACTCCTGACATAAACAGAATATTCGAGAAAAAATCCAGAATGGAACCATGGAATTCCATGTGAAATGTGGAATTCATTGTGAAAATTCTAAAAAAGGTGCTTCACGATGCCATAGAAGAACCATTTTTGTCTAAATGGTTCCATAAAGAATCTTTAACATCTGAAGAACCTTTCTGTTCCACAAAGTGTTCTTTGTAGTGAAAGAAGGTTCTTCAGATTATAAAATGGTAAGAAAGAGATGGTTCTTTTAAGAACCTTTGACTGAATCGTTCTTTGAGGAACCAAAAATGGTTCATTTTTTGGCATCGCTGTGAAGAACCTCTTAAAGCACCTTATTTTGGAGTCTGGAGATGTCAGCAACAAAGAAAAACTGGGATAGAGGTGGACCAGTATTGCATTTTGATGAAAAATTATGAAGATATCATCAAGGTACAGTATCCACTCTTAAAAATAAAGGTGCTTCACGATGCAACAGAAGAACCTTTTTTTTTTTTTTTTAATTGTTACGTAAAGAACTTTTAACATCTGAAGAACCTTTCTGTTCCACAAAGTGTTTTTTGTGGTGAAAGATGGTTCCTCAGATTATAAAAAGGTAAGAAAGAGATGGTTCTTTTAAGAACCTTTGACTGAATCATTCTTTGTGGAACCAAAAATGGTTATTTTTTTGGCATCGCTGTGAAGAACCTCTTAAAGCACCTTATTTTGGAGTCTGGAGATGTCAGCAACAAAGAAACACTGGGATAGAGGTGGACCAGTATTGCATTTTGATGAAAAATTATGAAGATATCATCAAGGTACAGTATCCACTCTTAAAAACAAAGGTGCTTCACGATGCAACAGAAAAACCTTTTTTTTTTTTTTAATTATTACGTAAAGAACTTTTAACATCTGAAGAATCTTGTTTCACAGAAGGTTCTTTGTGGTGAAAGAAGGTTCTTCAGATTATAAAAAGGTAAAAAGAGGTCAGAGAGTTCTTTAAAGAACCGTTGACTGAATGGTTCGTTGTGGAACCAAAAATGGTTCTTCTATGGCATCACTGTGAAGAACGTTTTAAAGCACCTTTATTTTTAAGAACGTAGTTTTTTTTAGTACAGTACAACCACCTAATTAAGTAATTGCACCACATTAATACATTTTTCTCCTGACAAAAAAACTGAATATTCAAGAAAAACTCCAGAATGGAATGATGGAATTAGTTGTGAAAAGTCTGGAGATGTCAGCAATGAAGAAAAACTAGGATAGAGGTGGACCAGTATTGCATTTCGATTAAAAATTATAAAGAGATCATCAAGATGCAGTATCCACTCTTAAAAATAAAGGTGCTTCACAATGCAATAGAAGAACCTTTTTTGTTTAAATGGGTCCGTAAACAACTTTTAACATCTGAAGAATCTTTTCGTTTCACAAAACATTCTTTGAGGCAAAAGAAAAGTTCTACAGATTATAAAAAGGTAAGAAAGAGATGGCTGAATGGTTATTTGTGGAACCAAAAATGGTCCTTCTATGGCATCCTATCAGATATCTCAAGATTTGACCCAGTACTCAGACTTAAGTTTGAGTTATCACAATTTACACATGTTTTCATTGCTTATTATGAAAGTAAACCCTTTGTTTCCTCAGTTCTATGTTTTTTGTAGAACAAGGCCTCGTCATCCATTTAGCGTTAGCTTTTCATTTACGTTGTTCATTGTCTCAACACTTTGAGGAAACGCCCCAGAAGTTTACTTTGTAACACCCATTCCAACCCAAACGTATAAGAATGAGGGAGTTTTGTATGAATTAGCAATTTCATTTCATAAATTCATGAAAAAATTAAGTAAAACCACCAGTTATGCCCTTGACCCACCCAAAATTTAACCCTCAAGAAGGCAAGGATAAATAGTACGAATTCCCCACCATATTACTAAATTATTTTGAAAGTGTTGGTCATTTCACAAACTTGGATGAGCTTCTGAACTGATCAAAAACACAACCAAGAATCTTTCACACTCACACATCCCATTGACTTTTGTTGTTTTTATACGCTTATCTTAATTTCTACGCATATCACAAGTTCTTATGGGTTTTTGAACCCTTAGTAACCTAACCCTTTATATATACCTTTAATACCTGACTCTTACTTAATATTAAGCATTTTCACAAATGAATTAAGACATTAGTGTGTTTATTCAGCTATTTTTCCCTTATGGGGATGATGGGATGTCCACTATGCATTAACAGGACACAAGAGGACATTTACACCAACACAAATCTGATACTCACCGCCAAACCACCTCCTCCGATTCCCATAAAGTACCAGACATATTTAGTCACATGGTCATCCTGAACAAAGTTCATCTTTCCATCAGGAAAGAAGAGCAGGACGTTTGCCACGATGCAGCAGGTGGCAAGAGGGATGAGGGCGAAACCCAGAGACCTGGCGAAGCCCAGAGAGCACATCTTCACACGGAGCGAGGGAACGAGCGCAGGCAGCTGTAATCCGGGATGGGAAAGTGGGGTGGTGGACGGAGGAGTGGAAGGGTTTTAAGAGTCTACCCCCCTCCTCGGCCCCCCATGAGCCGCTGTTGCACTGAGGAGGAGGAGACAGGAAACGGGCTGACATTATAGAGCATGACTGGAAACCCTCTGACAGATGATATGACCGGGGGTTTGTGTGAGGGTTTGAGGAAAGTTACAAGATGTTTTCCTGCCAACGATTCTTTGTCATTTAGTTTGTAGTCAGACAAAGATGCACCGCAAAAGGACAGTTTTACATGTTAACATGTGAACATGTGATCAAGGTTGTGAAGTTACAATGTTCTTTTTTTAAGAGAATCTAATGTTGATATGTCTGTAAATATCAATTTTTCAAAGTTGACAATGTAACAGACAAAATATGGAAGATAGAAGGAAACTTGATTCAATAGTTTTTTAGGAGCTCTTTAATTATGACATACAAAAGATAAGCAACCAGACTTTGTCAGTGTTGTCAAATTTGGTGTCAGCTATTCATTGTCATTTTCAAACATATAAACTAGGATTTTTTAAAGTTCCAAGGGTCCGAAGGTTCCAAATGTGAGTTTCCATTGAAGAGCCATTATGGAGCCAGTTAAGTATTCTTAAAAGAACCATTTTTTCTTAGTGTGAAGAACATTTGTAATAATCTTTTAATAATATATATTTTTGTAACACTATAAAGAACCATTTTGGTAAGACTTCACTAGTGTTAAAGGTTCGTTTTGGAACCATAGACCCCAATAAAAACTTAAGTAAGACTTTTTTTCATGTTTCTGAAACAAGTCTCTAATGCTTAGAAAGACTGCAAATATTTGAGCAAATATTACAATTTAAAAATATTAAAACAACTAAATGGAGCTTTCTTACATTTCCGGGTTTCTCATAGCGAAAGTCGTCATAGTTGGCTAAAACCTGAGAGCAGTGAATGGAACAAATGAGAATAAAAAATATATATATTTTTTGCATTCCCATTTGCTTGAATAGCAAAAGAAAATTTAGCATTAGAAACACACTGCGAAAAATGCTTTTCTTACTTAGATTTTTTTTTTGTCGTTTCCAGCTAAAATATCTAAAAATATTCTTATAAATTGTTAAAAGTATAAATATTTTTTTTTTGTTTTCAGAAAAAACAAGTCTAAATGAAGTGCATTATTTTCTTGAAACAAGCTAAATAATTTTTCAATGGGGTAAGAAAAAATTATTTCTGTTTGAAATACGATTTTTTTGCTTACCCATGGCAGATTATTTTGCTTGTTTCAAACAAAAACAAACTTAATTTTAACTCAATTTGTCTGAAAACAAGACAAAATATTTTACTTATATAGAAAATATTTCTTGATTTGAGAAGTTTTAGATACATTGGCTAAAAACAAGACAAAAATATCTGAGTAAGAATATCTTAGTGTTAACCAGATTTTTTGTACCTTGATGAAAAGGTGATATAATACTAGTGTTATAAATGTACATACATACATATCTAAATATCAAAAAACTTTCAAGGACTTATGATGATAATGACCATTGAAACGTATCATCAAGGGGATGATAAAGGGTCCATTTAAATGTGAACATATCACACGATCCTTCAGAAATCATAATATGCTGAAGAAACATTTTTTATTAATATCAGTGTTGATAACAGTTATGCTGCTTAATATTTTTGTGGAAATCATCATTTTTTCAGGATTTGATTAAAAGAAATTTAGAACAGCCTTTAGAAAATAGAAATCCTTTGCAACATTATACATGTTTTGGTAACACTTTAATATAGGGACCAATTCTTACTATTAACAAGTTGCTTATTAGCATGCCTATTAATAACATATTGCACTGTAAAAAACTATTTGTTAAATCAACTTAAAATAATTTGTTACCTGACTGCCTTATAATTGTAAGTTCAGTCAACTTAAAATGTTAAGTTGTGCTAAGTGACAACTTAGACATTTGAGTTGATTCAACTTAAAATTTTAAGGCAGCCAAATAACTTACCCAGCTTTTAAGTTTTACAAACCATTTTCTTGTTAAGCCAACTCAAATATCTAAGTTGTCTCTTAGTACAGCTTAACATTTCAAGTTGACTAAACTTTTTTGAGTTGACTGAACTTAAAATCATAAAGCAGCCAGGTAACAAATTAATTTAAGTTTACTCAACAAATTGTGTTATTTTTTACAGTGTGGCTGTTTATTGGCACTTATAAAGTGTTTATTTTATGTGACTATATTCTACATCCCTAATCCCAATACCTAAACCTAACAACTACCTTACTATTAATAAATAGGCATCCTTGATGAATTACCATATTAATTTCCTTTAAAAAACAAACAAAAAAGAAATATTACCTACCACAAACTTTTGAATGGTAATGTAGTACATTCTTAAAAATAAAGGTGCTTCAAAACCATTTTTGGTTTCACAAAGAACCATTCAGTCAAAGGTTCTTTAAAGAACCATCTCTTTCTTACCATTTTATAATCTGAAGAACCTTATTTTGTCACAAAGAACCTTTGGTGAAACAGAAAGGCTCTTCAGATGTTAAAGGTTCTTTATGGAACCATTTAGACATAAAAAGGTTCTTCTTTGGCATCGTGAAGCACCTTTATTTTGAGTGTAGCGTATATGAGGAACACAAATGGCATCTGTTTTGTAGATTTAACTCTTTGTCTTGAAAAGGGTGTGTGGATCAAACAATGTGCAGATGGATTGTGTTTAAGCCTTTAACAATTCTAATTTGACACTGTAAATGGGAACAATTACTGTAAGGTATATCATACATGAACTCACTTTAATATAAAACGGCTTCCTGCAGACAACAATGAGATGGAGAGAAAAATCTAAATTTCTGCTTTTGTTAGTTTCCCTCAGAGAAAACGTGTTTCTCCTTTAGAGTTTCAGAAGTGATGTCAAAAAAAGGACTGTAAAAAAGATTTTTTAGAAAGGAAATCCGGAAAAAACCTGAGACAGCACTTAAACTTGGATGGAAGTCAATGAAAATATCTAATAAATGTTACTGTGCACTTGCACACTGTTTATGGTGTGCAAATCTCTATTGAGCCAGATAAATCTGAAGTAACAGGATGAAATGTCTGCAGTGTTTGTGTGATCCAGGATTAGCCGTTGGTCTAATCAGGCTTTATGAATAAACCGGCCTGTTATGGGGAAGTATGGCAGTATATTATGTAACTCAGCTGTATTCCACAGAGGATACAGACACCCACTGTTGTGTTTGCTGAACTTTGCGCCGAGGGGCCCGAGAACAAAAAATATGCTTGTGTCTTGGGAAGCATCTGTAATATGACAAAAATGAGCATTGAAGAACCGCCTCAATGAACTTCATGTTCATCTGAATCATGATTCAGTATCAATGAATTTAATAGTTCAGAGGATGGTATGCCATTAACCTAAAACATTTCTTTCTTTCCTCAATATTTGTGTTAATAAGAGTTCAATAACTTCTGCCTGCGTGTTTCACTTTAAGTATACTTAAAATACTTCAAGAGTATTTTATTACAAAAAAAATATATGTAACCCTGAACCACAAAACCAGTCTTACCTGTAAGTAGCACTAAAAAATACATTGTATGGGTCAAAATCATCTTTTTCTTTTATGCCAAAAATCATTAGGATATTGTAAATAAAGATTGTGTTCCATGAAGATACTTTTTCTACTGTAAATATATCAAAACCTATTTTATGATTAGTAATATGCATTGCTAAGAATTTAATTCGGACAACTTTAAAAGCAGTTTTCTTAATATTTTGATATTTTTGCACCCTTAGATTTCAGAGTTGCAGTTGTTGTATCTCAACCTAATTTTGTCTTATTCTAACAAACCATCAATGGAATATATAAATCTCAATTACAAATCTCATTTGACCCTAATGATTTTATTATATTAATATATTATTAATGATTCACATGTTGTTAGCATGTTTCTAGCATATTTGTAACATACATTGTTAGCATGTTTCTAGCACGTTTAGCATGTTGTTAGCATGTTTCTAGCATGATTGTAACATGATTAACATGTCGATAGTGTGTTGCTAGCATGTAGATAGCATGTTCTTGCATTATTAGCATGATTAACAAGTTTCTAGTCTGATTAACACATTGTTAGCATGTTTCTAGCATGATTCACACAGTGAACATGAGTCTACATTTCATACTGCAGCATCTGGATAAATCAGGGACTTATGTGAGGATCCTGTTTGTGGACTTCAGTTCAGCCTTCAACACTATCATCCCAAACCTCCTCCTGCCCAAACTAACTCAGCTCTCTGTGCCCACATCGGTCTGTCAGTGGATCAACAGCTTCCTGACAGACAGGCAGCAGCTAGTGAGGCTGGGAAAATTCTCATCCAGCACCCGTACTATCAGCACTGGCGCCCCTCAGGGTTGTGTTCTCTCCCCACTGCTCTTCTCTCTGTATACTAATGACTGTACCTCCAAAGACCCCTCTGTCAAGCTCCTGAAGTTTGCAGACGACACCACACTTATCGGCCTCATTCAAGACGGTGACGAGTCTGCTTACAGACAGGAGGTAAAAGAGCTGGCTGTCTGGTGCAGTCACAACAACCTGGAGCTCAACACGCTCAAGACTATGGAGATGATTATTGACTTCAGGAGAAACCCCCCTGCTCTCCCCCCACTCACCATCATGAACAGCACTGTAAACACAGTGGAGTCATTCAGGTTCCTTGGCAACACCATCTCCCAGGACCTGAAGTGGGACATTCACATAGACACCATTGTGAAAAAGGCCCAGCAGAGGCTGTACTTTCTCCGCCAGCTGAGGAAGCTCAACCTGCCACAGGAACTGCTGAAACAGTTTTACTCTGCCATCATTGAATCCGTCCTCTGCACTTCAATTACTGTCTGGTTCAGCTCAGCTATCAATTCTGATCTCAGAAGACTACGTCGGATAGTCCGGACTGCTGAACGAATCATTGGTACAACCCTCCCTACCCTTCAAGATCTTTACCTATCCAGAGTGCACAAAAGGGCTGCCAAAATCACTCTGGACCCCTCACATCCAGCACACTCACTCTTTGAACTGTTACCATCCGGTCGGCGCTACAGAGCACTGAGCACTAGAACGACCAGACACCGAAACAGTTTCTTTCCTCAGGCAATCCATCTCATGAACACTTGATCGTGGAACATACAACACTCTACACTCTTTATTAATTTTTCAATTATTTATTTAAAGCACATACTTACTTCCATTCAAATGTCTTTGCTATTTTTGCACATTGTCTGTCTTGTATACTTGTATATTGTTCTTTTTATAATATGTATCGTCTTGTCACTGTCATTCTGTAGCACTGTGGAGCTTCTGTCACTAAAACAAATTCCTAGTATGTGTAAACATACCTGGCAATAAAGCTCATTCTGATTCTGATTCCGATGATTAGCACATTGTTAGCATGTTTCTAGCATGTTTAGCATGTTGTTAGCATGTTTCTAGCATGTTTGTAACATGATTAACATGTCAATAGTGTGTTGCTAGCATGTAGATAGCATGTTGTTGCATTATTAGCATGATTAACAAGTTTCTAGTCTGATTAACACATTGTTAGCATGTTTCTAGCATGTTTAGCGGGTTGTTAGCGTGTTTTTAGCATGATTCACACGTTGTTAGCATGTTTCTAGCATGTTTGTAACATGATTAATATGTCGATAGTGTGTTGCTAGCATGTAGATAGCATGTTGTTGCATTATTAGCATGATTAACAAGTTTCTAATCTGATTAACACATTGTTAGCATGTTTTGTAGCATGATTAGCACATTGTTAGCATGTTTCTAGCATGTTTCTAGCATTTTGTTAGCATGTTTCTAGCACGATTCACACGTTGTTAGCATGTTTCTAGCATGATTCGCATGTTGTTAGCATTTTTGTAATGATTCACAAGTTGTTAGCATGTTTCTAGCATGATTCACACGTTGTAAGCATGTTTCTAGCATGATTTGCATGATGTTAGCATGTTTATAGTATGTTTGTAACATGATTAACATGTCAATAGTGTGTAGCTAACATGTAGATAACATGTTGTTAACATCATTAACATGTTGCTAGCATTCTAACATGATTAACAAGACACTAGCATGTTTTATAACATGTTTAGCACATTGTTAGCATGTTGTTAGCATGTTTCTAGCATATTTGTAACTTGATTAACATGTTGATAGTGTGTTGCTAGCATGTAGATAGCATGTTGTTGCATTATTAACATGATTAACAAGTTTCTAGTTTGATTAACACATTGTTAGCATGTTTCTAGCATGTTTAGCATGTTGTTAGCATGTTTCTAGCATGTTTGTAACATGATTAACATGTCGATAGTGTGTTGCTAGCATGTAGATAGCATGTTGTTGCATATTTAGCATAATTAACAAGTTTCTAGTCTGATTAGCACATTGTTAGCATGTTTCTAGCATGTTTGGTATGTTATAAACATGTAGATAACATGTTGTTAGCATAATTAACATGTTGCTAGCATTCTAACATGATTAGCAAGACACTAGCATGTTTCTAACATGATTAGCATGTTACTAGCATGATTAACATGTTAACATGTTTCTAGCCTGTTTAACATTTTGTTAGCAAGTTGTTAACATAGTTTTATGATTATCCTGTCACTAGCATGTTTCTTGCACGATTGGAATGTTGCTAGCATGGTTTTAACACAAGTAGCCTGATGTTAGCATGATTAGCAAGTTACAAGCATGTTTCTAGCATTATTAGTAAGTCACTAGCATGTTTCTTGCATGATTCGAATGTTGCTAGCATGGTGTTAGCATTAGTAGCCTGTTATTAACATAATTAGCAAGTTACTAGCATGTTTCTAGCATTTTATCATGTTAGCATTATATCATATATATTTGTCTTTAAAATATGGTTAAAGTGTACTGCATCATATTTTTGGGACCTTTTTGTTTTTGATGAATAAAAGGTTAAAAACAACAGCATTTATGAACATTAGTTTTGTTCATTAGTGTGTATTATTTGAACATTAGTGTACATTGTTACAAAAAAATATTTGAAAATAAATGCTGTTCATTTATCAAAGAATCTGGAAAAAGTATTACATTTTCTAAAAAATATATTAAGCAGCACAACTGTTTCCAACATTGATAATAAATCAGCATTTTAGAATGATTTCTGAAGGATCATGTGACACTGAAGACTAGAGTAATGATGCTGAAAACTCAGCTTTGCATCACAGAAATAATTTACATTTTAATGTACATTAAAATAGAAAACCACTATTTTAAATTGCAATAATATTTCACAATATTACTGTTTTTCTTCTTGATTTTTTTATCAAATAAATGCAGCCTTGAGCATAAGAGACTCTTACATTCTTTCATAAAGTAATATAGTTTAATACACTGGCTACTTTATTAATTTAAAACATGGCTCAACCAATCATTTCATTTCATAAAACGGATTCAATGGCATCTTTCTCACGCTCCTCTGGCAGAACATTTTCTGTGTTCCCTTTATGAGAGCAAATTAATCAGACTAATGTGTGGAATGAAAACAACGGAAGCACAATGACACGACTTCCTGATTAATGTAACGAATTTATTCTTGTAGTTGGTCAAATCAGCCCTGTGTTTCCTAAAGACACACACTTCTCTCCCACCCGGTTTCCTTTCTAGAGAATGGCTGAACAAACTCCAGCATCCTGACGCACGGAGAGGACATTACTGCTGTGAGCTCATCATCACGAGCCACTGACAATACTTCGGTCATGATTACACTCTTAAAAATAAAGCTGCTTTAAAAGGTTCTTCACAGTGATGCCATTGAAGAACCATTTTTAGTTCCACAAAGAACCATTCAGTCAAATGTTCTTTAAAGAACCATCTCTTTCTTACATATTTATAGAAGAACCTTCTTTCGCCACAAAGAACCAATTGTGAAACAGAACGGTTCTTCAGATGTTCTTTATGGAAGCATTTAGACAAAAAAGGTTCTTCTATGGCATCGTGAAGCACCTTTATTTAAAAAAAAAAAAAAAAAAAAAAAAAAATTCATTCATCTCTTTGAATTAATGTATTCATCTTGACTGTAAGATTTATTATGTATATCCTCCTAGATCTATCTAAATCATGCTAACAATAGGCTAGTCATGCTAACAATATGCTAATCATGCTAGAATCATGCTTACTTGCTAATCATGCTAGTAACTTGCTAATCATGCTAGAATCATGCTAGTAACTTGCTAAACTTACTAATCATGCTAGTAACTTGCTAATCATGCTACAATCATGCTAGTAACAGCCTAATCATGCTAAAATCATGCTAGTAACTTGCTAAACTTGCTAATCATGCTAGTAACTTGATAAACATGCTAAAAACTTGGTAGTAACATGCTAATCATGCTAAAAAAATGTTAGTAACTTGCTAATCATGCTAGAAATATGCTAGCAACTTAGTAATCATGTTAGAATCATGTTAACAACTTACTAATTATTCTAGAATCAGGCTAATTCATCTCTTTGAATTAATGTATTCATCTTGACTGTAAGATTTATTACGTATATCCTCCTAGATCTGTCAAAATCATGCTAACAATAGGCTAGAGGAGCACTTTTCTAACTCTGACCCTCGACGCATGTGGCAGGGCATTCAGGCCATCAGCGATTACAGACCCAGCCACTCCACCCCCACAACCACTAATGTCTTCTTCCTGGATGAGCTTAATGACTTTTATGCTCGCTTTGAGAAAGACAATAAAGAGACTGCCACCAAGTTCACTTTGACAACCGACCACTCACCCATCACACTAAACTCCTCTGACGTACACACTGCACTGAGCCAGACGGTATTCCTGGCCGCGTACTGAGGGCATGTGCGGAGCAGCTCGCTGGGGGATTCACAGACATTTTTAACATGTCCCTTGCCCAAGCAACTGTACCAGCATGTCTTAAATCCACCTCCATTGTGCCAGTGCCGAAACACTCCAACCCAACGTGTCTGAATGACTACCGCCCTGTAGCACTCACACCCATCATTATGAAGTGCTTCGAGCGGCTGGTCCTCTCACACCTCAAGAACTCTCTCCAATCCACACTGGACCCACACCAGTTTGCCTACCGTGGCAATAGGAGCACAGATGATGCAGTCTCCATAGCGCTGCACTCTGTACTCACACACCTGGACAATACAAACACTTATGCACGAATGCTGTTTGTTGATTTCAGCTCAGCATTCAACTTAATCACCAAACTTAGAGACCTGGACATTAACACTTCACTCTGTAACTGGATTATGGACTTTCTAACCAACAGACCTCAGCATGTTAGATCAGGTAACATCTGCTCCACTACCATCATACTGAACACTGGTGTACCACAGGGCTGTGTGCTGAGCCCCTTTCTCTACTCCCTCTTCACCCACGACTGCAGGCCTGTGTATGGATCTAACTCCATCATCAAGTTTGCAGACAACACTACGGTGATCGGTCTCATCAACAACAACGATGAGACTGCCTACAGCGAGGAGATTCAGCACCTGGCCACGTGGTGCACAGACAATAATCTGCTCCTTAACACCACCAAGACTAAGGAGCTAATTGTGGACTTCAGGAAGGGAAGAAGAGGTTCACACGAACCCATCCACATCAACGGGATGGCTGTTGAGCCACATTTCGGAGGATCTATCCTGGACCACCAACACCTCCAGCCTGGTCAAGAAGGCTCACCAGCGCCTCTTCTTCTTGAGAACACTTAAGAAGAACCAGCTGTCCTCAGCCATCCTGGTGAACTTCTATCGCTGCACGATAGAAAGCATCCTTACGAACTGTGTCACAGTCTGGTACGGAAGCTGCTCTGTTGCGGAGCATAAGGCACTGCAGCGGGTGGTGAAAACTGCCCAACGCATCATAGGGACTCCACTTCCATCCATTGAGGACATTCAGAAGAAACACTGTCTGCGTCGAACACGCAGTATTCTTAAGGATTCCTCTCATCCCGCCCACAAACTGTTTTCTCTTCTGCCTTCTGGCAGGCGTTTCAGATGCCACAGGACAAGAACTAGCAGACTGAGGAACAGCTTCTTTCCCCGAGCTGTCTCCTTATTGAACTCTGACCCCCACTGACCCTTGGCCCCCACCCCCACACTCCCCACTACCATTGCACTACTTAATATTCATTGCACTACGCTGTACATACCCATTTGTAAATGCACATTTCCATTGCACATATACATACTGTAAATTTGTGATAAATCTATATCTATACATGTCAATTTGTAAATTCCTGCTTCAGTAAACAGTAACCTGTATATTATGTTCGTATCTACCTGCAATTTACATTATAGTTAATAGTAACCTGTATATTGTGTTCATCTATTTGTACATTCTAATTGTAGTTAATTATCATCTGTAAATTATGCTCACAGTACTTCATCTGTAAATATTATCCATAGTTTCTCCCTGTACATATTCCCTATAAGTGCACTTATAACTTATACCTTTATCCTGCACTTGCTGCTTATTGCACTCCTGGTTAGACCTAAACTGCATTTCGTTGCCTTGTACTTGTACATGTGTAGTGACAATAAAGTTGAATCTAATCTAATCTAATCTAATAATGCTAGCAACTTGGTAATCATGTTGCAATCATGCTAACAAAATGTTAATCATGTTAGACACATGCTAGCAACATGCTAGTGACATGCTAATCAGGCTAACAACAGGCTGGCAACATGTTAATCATGCTAGCAACATTCTAGTAACATGTTAATCATATTAGGAGCTTGCTAATGACATGCTAGTCATGCTAGAAACATGTAATTAACTTGTTTATCATACTAGCAACTTGTTAATCTTGCTAGCAACATGCTAGAAACATGTTAGTAACTTGCTAACCATGCTAAACAACTTGCTTTTAAACTTTTTAAACTTCTTTGCAAACTTTCTGGTCCAGCTTTTTCAAGCCAACTTAAAGTTTTTCTTGACAAACTTTTTTATTTTATTTTAGTTTATTCCGCAGCTTTAATTAGTTACTAGCTGTGTTGTTCACATAAATAGAATAGAAACAGGAAAGGAAAAGTTTGAATTCCATGACATTGCACTAATAAAAAGTGCTGTGGGTTTCAGTTCTACATAGTGATTTAAAGACACACATGACATGCATTTGGCTTAAAGATTGTGACACACCCGGCACTGCTGGTGTCTGTCTCTCCTACAGACCGCTGTTCCCACCATACATTCACATATATAGCTCTTGTATTGGTCAGTTCAGCACTGGACACACCCTGTTTATAACAGACGTCCACAGTTGACACATTCAGTTGCTGCATCAGTTGTCAAGATCCTCAATCTGCCGAGAGTTTTGCATTACAACAAGTACATACACAACTACATAGCATGCATCAAATGCTTAAATGTATAATGCAAGTGAAGCCTTATATTAAGTACAACCAAATAAAGAAGTACACTCTTAAAATAAAGCTGCTTTAAAGGGTTCTTCACAGCGATGCCACAGAAGAACCATTCAGTCAAATGTTCTTTAAAGAACCATCTCCTTCTTACACTTTTATAATCTGAAGAAACCTCTCTCGCCACAAAGATATATCGCTTGACACACACACACACACACACACACACACACACACACACACACACACACACACACACACATATATATATATATATATGTGTGTGTGTGTGTGTTGTAATGTGACTATTGATGAGGATTGTATGATCGTTGTATAATATCAGCCTTTGAATGCAAGATATTTAAAGTGCACCTAAACTATACTTGCAATAGTTCAATTTTAGCACAATCAGATACACAGGTGCATCTCAATAAATTAGAATGTTGTGGAAAAGTTCATTTATTTCAGCCATTCAACTCAAATTGTGAAACTCGTGTATTAAATAAATTCAATGCACACAGACTGAAGTAGTTTAAGTCTTTGGTTCTTTTATTTGTGATGATTTGGCTCACATTTAACAAAAAAACCCACCAATCTCAACAAATTAGAACACCTCATAAGACCAATAAAAAACATTTTTAGTGAATTGTTGGTCTTCTAGAAAGTATGTTCATTTACTGTATATGTACTCAATACTTGGTAGGGGCTCCTTTTGCTTTAATTACTGCCTCAATTCGGCGTGGCATGGAGGTGATCAGTCTGTGGCGCTGCTGAGGTGGTATGGAAGCCCAGGTTTGTTTGACAGTGGCCTTCAGCTCATCTGCATTTTTTGGTCTCTTGTTTCTCATTTTCCTCTTGACATTACCCTATAGATTCTCTATGGGGTTCAGGTCTGGTGAGTTTGTTGGCCAGTCAAGCAACACCAGGGTCATTTAACCAACTTTTGGTGCTTTTGGCAGTGTGGACAGGTGCCAAATCCTGCTGGAAAATCAAATCAGCATCTTTAAAAAGCTAGTCAGCAGAAGGAAGCATGAAGTGCTCTAAAATGTCTTGGTAAACGGGTGCAGTGACTTTGATTTTCAAAAAACACAGTGGACCAACACCAGCAGATGACATTGCAGCCCAGATCATCACAGACTGTGGAAACTTAACACTGGACTTCAAATAACTTGGGCTATGAGCTTCTCCACCCTTCCTCCAGACTCCAGGACCTTGGTTTCCAATTGAAATACAAAACTTGCTCTCATCTGAAAAGAGGACTTTAGACCACTGGGCAACGGTCCATTTCTTCTTCTTCTTAGCCCAGGTAAGACACCTCTGATGTTGTCTGTGGTTCAGGAGTGGATTAACAAGAGGAATATGACAACTGTAGCCAAATTCTTTGACCTGTGTGTGTGTGGTGGCTCTTGATGCCTTGGCCCCAGCCATTCCTAGTGAAGTTCACTCAAATTCTTGAATCGATTTTGCTTGACAAGTCTCTCAAGGCTGCGGTTCTCTCGGTTGGTTGTGCATCATTTTCTTCCACACTTTTTCCTTCCACTCAACTTTGTGTTAACATGCTTGGATACAGCACTCTGTGAACAGCCAGCTTCTTTGGCAATGAATGTTTGTGGCTTACCCTCCTTGTGAAGGGTGTCAATGATTGTCTTCTGGACAACTGTCAGATCAGCAGTCTTCCCCATGATTGTGTAGCTTAGTGAACCAAACTGAGAGACCATTTTGAATGCTCAGGAAACCTTTGCAGGTGTTTTGAGTTGATTAGCTGATTAGCATGTCACCATATTTCAGTTTGTTGAGATAGTGAATTGGTGGGTTTTTGTTAAATGTGAGCCAACTCATCACACTTAAAAGAACCAAAGACTTAAACTACTTCACTCTGTGTGCATTGTGTATTGGGTAGGTTTAGGGATGTGAAATATGGTCATGCAGAATATGTGCTTTATAAGGACTAATAAACAGCCAATATGTTAATAATAGGCATACTTCTTAATAGTGAGAATTGGACCATATACTGAAATGTTACCACAATTTCTATTTGTTTAATAAAAGAAATTCAAATTTGGTAACACTTTAGAATAGGTAACACCTATTAACTATTAACTATGACTTATTAGCATATTATGCATATTACTAGAATATTTGCCATTTATTAGCACTAATTAAGCACATATTAATGCCTTATTCTACATCCCTAATCCTACCCAATACCTAAACCTAACAACTGCTTTACTAACTATTAATAAGCAGCAAATTAGGAATTTATTGAGGGAAAAGTCATAGTTAATAGTTAATAGGTGTTACCTATTCTAAAGTGTTACCTAAAATTTAAATAAAAAGTTAAGTCTTGACATGGGCAGCTTTATAGTTCTGTGTCAGATTGTATATAACCACATGTCTGTGCAAACTGCTATAATGAATATATGATTAATCTAAACTATACCATCAGCAGGCACACTTTATTCTTCATAAAAACTGATCTGTGTTAATATTTTTTTTAACTGGAAGTAGCTGCTAGGACTGTTCAAACACAGACGTGGGAACTAGCTTATTCTGAACTTCTGTAGCTTATTAAGAAACGTGACGTGGGCGTACTATCATTAGATAGAGCAGATAATACACAGTCATGTACTCTGGCCAGATAAGCATTTTAACGGTTAATTTTTAGCTGTTTTAAAGCAACATGCGCAGCAGTGATTCAGATAAGACTGAGATTTGTTTGGGTGAGAGGTTGACTATGTTCAAGCTCTTCTGAAGGTTTATAAACACAGTAAATCTGGGCCGAACTGAGGTAAACTCAGTGTTTTTCTTATCAAAAGCTTTAAAAATGTACACTTTTCCACTCTGAGCTGTTTGCTCTTTAGCTCTGTGTGGCTTGTGCTGAAAGTTCAGTTTAGAGATTTCTGCTTCACTTCTGTTTTTGATGATAGAATATGTTTACTTCTCCTGTGTTCAGAGTCATACTATATTTAGATCTACTGATCTGCTACTTAAGCATTTTAGTATTATTCTTCTTAGACTAAATTTCTGAACTCTAGAACCACCAAACTCAGCCAAACTCTTCAGACTGATCTCACTTAGTGTGCTCTATCTTTTCAGACTGATCCGACTTATAGTTTTCATAAGATTGAAGATTAAAAATCACTGAAATCCCATAGACTTACATTGAGGGAATGTTCAACTGATCAACACTATTCAAACTCCAACTGACAAAATTCAAATTTAAACTGCCAGAATCTCTTGAGACTCAATCAAACTGACCTTCTATCTAATATTTCTAATCTATTTAACTATCTAGCCTAGCCTAGCAACTACAATCATGCTAGTGACTTGCTTATCATCCTAGAAACATGCTAGTAACTTCACAGTCATGCTAACGACATGTAAATAACGTGCTAATCATGCTAGAAACGTGTTAGCAACTTGCTAATCATGCTGAAAACATGTTAGCAACTTTGTTAATTATGTTGGAAACATGCTAGCAACTTGCTAATCATGGTGGAAACATGCTAGCAGCTTGCTAATCAAGATAGAAACATGTTGAAATGTTCTAGCATGTTGTTAAAACTATGTTCTAACATGGATTTAACATGTTGAATGTTCTAGAAACATGCTAGAAAATTTGCTAATCATGTTAGAAAAATGCTAATGACATGCTTGTAACATGCTAATAACATGCCAATAACTCGTTAATCATGCTAGAAACATGTTAGCAACTTGATAATTACATGCTAATAATGCAAGTAACATGTAAATTATGCTAGAAACATGCTAGCAACATACTAACAACTTGCTAATCATGTCAGAAACCTAGCATCTTACTAATCATGATAGAAACATGTTAGAAACATGCTAGCAACTTGCTAATAATGCTAGAAACATGTTATCAACTTGCTAATCATGCTAGAAACATGATAATAACATGCTAATGCCTTGCTAATCATGTTATAAACATGTTAGCAACTTGCCAATCATATAAGACACTTGCTAATGACATGTTGGTAACTTGCTAATCATGCTAGAAACATAACACAAATGTTCCAATCATGTTAACTACATTCTAACCATGCTAGCAACATGCTAATCATCGAATATATCTATATAAAGTTCACAACTTTCAGCTTTTACAGCTGCTTTAAACTTTCAAGCTAGACTTTCTCAAGCTTTGTCTTAACAAACTTTTTTATCTAGCTAACAAACTAACACTAGCTTCTCTGTTCTTGTTGTATTCGATCTATCTATTTTTAGGCCTCTAAAACTAGCTTGCTTTTTCTTTTTTATTATATAATTTAAAAAATACCTTGATAATTGTTCTGCGTTAGGCTAAATGGTACTATTGCTCTTTTGTTGTTTTTGATTGCTTCCATTGTCCTCTTTTGCAAGTCCCTTTGGATAAAAGCATCTGCTAAATGTCAAAATGTGAATGTAATGTATGAGGCCATGTGGCTGCAGCAAAGCCTCCGTCCACAAGGGTGGATTACAGTATGATACGCCCCTCTGGCCAGAGCCTGCTGTTACCACAACAACCATCCTGAGAGAAAATAGCACCTTTGTTCTGTTTCAGATAGAGAGCGAGAGACGGAGAGAGGGGCGTTCGCACACAAACGGTGTTGGACAATGCAATAGAAATCTTACTCTGAGCAAGATATGACCTAATCAAGGCTTTCCTCCATTCTGTCAAACACCACATGAGGTAAAACAACACAAACGTATTGATCGCTGGTTAGATCACTGGCAGGATGAATCAACAAAGGATTCATTCAAAGGACAAAACCTAAAAAGTTAACAAGCAACTAGGATATTTGGCTAAGCTTTAGGACCTGTGTCCCTCACTATATATTCAGATCGATCCGCCAGTTATAAAGGAATTACAGTTTCTGTTGTATCTCTATCGCTTTATATATCTAGATATAGATAATGAACACTAGAGGCAGTAAAACTCTGACGCCTTTTATTCTTTTTCACACAAAGTGTGTTTTACGATTTTGATAAAACGTAATTTTCAAACAGTTACTTGAAGAATATGATATTATGACTTAAAACCAATTTGAAAATGCTGGAGATTTGAAAACTGATGCCTTTGAATGTTAGCAGGACATAACCAGCTTATCTAGCGAATGTCATGCTAGTAACTTGCTAATCATGCTAGAAACATACTGGAAACATGCTAGCAACTTGCTAATTATGTTGAAAACATGCTATCAACTTGTTAATCATGCTAGAAACATGCTAGAATCTTGCTAATCATGCTAGAAACATACTGGAAACATGCTAGCAACTTGCTAATCATGCTAGAAACATGCTAGACTCTTGCTAATCATGCTAGAAACATACTGGAAACATGCTAGCAACTTGCTACTCATGCTAGAAACATGCTAGACTCTTGCTAATCATGCTATAAACATGCTAGTAACTTGTCAGTCATGCTAATGACATAAATAATGTGCTAATAATGCTAGAAACATGCTATCAACTTGCTAATCATGCTAGAAACATACTGGAAACATGCTAGCAACTTGCTAATTATGTTGAAAACATGCTATCAACCTTTTAATCATACTAGAAACATGCTAGAATCTTGCTAATCATGCTAGAAACATACTGGAAACATGCTAGCAACTTACTAATCATGCTAGAAACATGCTAGTAACTTGTCAGTCATGCTAATGACATAAATAATGCGCTAATAATGCTAGAAACATGCTATCAACTTGCTAATCACGCTAGAAACATACTGGAAACATGCTAGCAACTTGCTAATTATGTTGAAAACATGCTATCAACTTGTTAATCATGCTAGAAACATGCTAGAATCTTGCTAATCATGCTAGAAACATACTGGAAACATGCTAGCAACTTGCTAATCATGCTAGAAACATACTGGAAACATGCTAGCAACTTGCTAATTATGTTGAAAACATGCTTTCAACTTGTTAATCATGCTAGAAACATGCTAGAATCTTGCTAATCATGCTAGAAACATACTGGAAACATGCTAGCAACTTGCTAATTATGTTGAAAACATGCTATCAACTTGTTAATCATGCTAGAAACATGCTAGAATCTTGCTAATCATGCTAGAAACATACTGGAAACATGCTAGCAACTTGCTACTCATGCTAGAAACATGCTAGACTCTTGCTAATCATGCTAGAAACATACTGGAAACATGCTAGCAACTTGCTAATCATGCTATAAACATGCTAGTAACTTGTCAGTCATGCTAATGACATAAATAATGTGCTAATAATGCTAGAAACATGCTATCAACTTGCTAATCATGCTAGAAACATACTGGAAACATGCTAGCAACTTGCTAATTATGTTGAAAACATGCTATCAACCTTTTAATCATACTAGAAACATGCTAGAATCTAGCTAATCATGCTAGAAACATACTGGAAACATGCTAGCAACTTGCTAATCATGCTAGAAACATACTGGAAACATGCTAGCAACTTGCTAATTATGTTGAAAACATGCTTTCAACTTGTTAATCATCCTAGAAACATGCTAGAATCTTGCTAATCATGCTAGAAACATACTGGAAACATGCTAGCAAATTGCTAATTATGTTGAAAACATGCTATCAACTTGTTAATCATGCTAGAAACATGCTAGAATCTTGCTAATCATGCTAGAAACATACTGGAAACATGCTAGCAACTTGCTAATCATGCTAGAAACATGCTAGTAACTTGTCAGTCATGCTAATGACATAAATAATGTGCTAATAATGCTAGAAACATGCTATCAACTTGTTAATCATGCTAGAAACATGCTAGCAACTTACTAATCATGCTAGAAACATACTGGAAACATGCTAGCAACTTACTAATCATGCTAGAAACATACTGGAAACATGCTATCTACTTGCTAATTATGTTGAAAACATGCTATCAACTTGTTAATCATGCTAGAAACATGCTAGAATCTTGGTAATCATGTTAGAAACATACTGGAAACATGCTAGCAACTTGCTAATTATGTTGAAAACATGCTATCAACTTGTTAATCATGCTAGAAAAATGCTAGAATCTTGCTAATCATGCTAGAAACATACTGGAAACATGCTAGCAACTTGCTAACTATGTTGAAAACATGCTATCAACTCGTTAATCATGCTAGAAACATGCTAGAATCTTGCTAATCATGCTAGAAACATACTGGAAACATGCTAGCAACTTACTAATCATGCTAGAAACATGCTAGTAACTTGTCAGTCATGCTAATGACATAAATAATGTGCTAATAATGCTAGAAACATGCTATCAACTTGCTAATCATGCTAGAAACATACTGGAAACATGCTAGCAACTTGCTAATTATGTTGAAAACATGCTATCAACTTGTTAATCATACTAGAAACATGCTAGAATCTTGCTAAACACGTTAGAAACATACTGGAAACATGCTAGCAACTTGTTAATCAAGCTAGAAACATGCTATCAACTTGTTAATCATGCTAGAAACATGCTATCAACTTGTTAATCATGCTAGAAACATGCTAGAATCTTGCTAATCATGCTAGAAACATACTGGAAACATGCTAGCAACTTACTAATAATGCTAGAAACATACTGGAAACATGCTAGCAACTTACTAATCATGCTAGAAACATACTGGAAAACTTGTTAATCATGCTAGAAACATGCTAGAATCTTGCTAATCATGCTAGAAACATACTGGAAACATGCTAGCAGCTTGCTAATTATGTTGAAAACATGCTATCAACTTGTTAATCATGCTAGAAACATGCTAGAATCTTGCTAATCATGCTAGAAACATACTGGAAACATGCTAGCAGCTTGCTAATTATGTTGAAAACATGCTATCAACTTGTTAATCATGCTAGAAAAATGCTAGAATCTTGCTAATCATGCTAGAAACATACTGGAAACATGCTAGCAACTTGCTAATTATGTTGAAAACATGCTATCAACTTGTTAATCATGCTAGAAACATGCTAGAATCTTGCTAATCATGCTAGAAACATACTGGAAACATGCTAGCAACTTGCTAATCATGCTAGAAACATGCTAGTAACTTGTCAGTCATGCTAATGACATAAATAATGTGCTAATAATGCTAGAAACATGCTATCAACTTGCTAATTATGCTAGAAACATACTGGAAACATGCTAGCAACTTGCTAATTATGTTGAAAACATGTTATCAACTTGTTAATCATACTAGAAACATGCTAGAATCTTGCTAAACACGCTAGAAACATACTGGAAACATGCTAGCAACTTGCTAATCAAGCTAGAAACATGCTAGTAACTTGTCAGTCATGCCAATGACATACATGATGTTCTAATCATGCTATGAACCTGCTGGAAACATGCTAGCAGCCTACTAATTATATGCTAATAATGCAAGTAACATGTTAAATTTAACTTTAGTGTTACGAAGTTGACACACGTTTTGGTTACACTTTATTTAGTTGTCCTTGTTACAGTGTAATTGTACATTTAAGTACAAAGTAATATTAATTAACCACATGTAGGCTACTTTCTATATGCTTAGGGTTTGCTTTAAAGTTACTTGCATGCAATTATGCAAGATTTAGTGCTATTATATTAGTAAGTACATGTAACGTGTAACACAAAATAAAATTTTATAAAGTGTTTCAATAGAAATTAAGGCAAGACACTGCAAAGTGAATACGGTAAAAAAAACTAACAAAAAACTAACAAACTAATAGTTAACACCTTACTTACCCAGTTGATTGATTACACTGATAATTGCATTTTTTGTATTACAAGTTTTCTAAAATGTTAGGTTTAAATATGCAAATGCGACATTATTTCATGAAATCTGCACTAATTTGCAAACATTTCTTGTAGAAAAATCTAAACACTGGATGAAGTCACTTTAAAAATTGTTTAATTTTGGACATATCAGAGTCAAAGGGGAATATTGGGTATCTCATTTTTGTCACTCCATGATTCAGAAAATACAAACAATATATTTTTGACAATTTTGTGGGGAATAAAATGTTGTATAAAATCAAGAAAATTATATCTGAACAAATCCCTGTGTAAAAACCTTCAGGATATAGACAGGAATAAAAATGTAAAGTTTGGTGTGTGTAAGTGCTGCTGAAGTGGAGATTTATGACCCAGGGTAGAAGAAAACACTCATTTGGAGAAAACGGCCTTTAAAAATATATATTGTAATTTAAATCTATTGACACAAATAGATAAAATGCTTTAAAAGAAACACTTAACAGTGTCTTTTGGGTGTTTTCCTTCCACTAGTCTGAAAAAACACTTTATGAAAAACCAAAAAGCCCAAAATCTCAAACTTGACAGGTGCATGAAAAAAAGTGTTTTTGCCTGCAGTGTCTCCCCTTAAATGAATTTTATATTTACAATATAATAAGTAATTATGAATTCATGCATATAAAATGCAGTTATTAAGTGGATAGAAAGGAACTACAAAATTCAGCTAATTGCACTTTACATAAACACATTTTCAACAATCAATTGCACTTTTGCACTTGGATAAAATCATCTGCCAAATGCATAACTGTATTGTCAAAAAAAGAAGTATATTATCTTCCAGTAATACTTCTGTAATAAGTACTATTTTTAAATGCACGTGTATTCAAACACAAGTTTATATAAGTCAATGCAAACTAAGGAAAACATAGTTCTTATAGTTCAAAACTTTCAAAAATAGTACAAACTGGACAAGAACATACTTCTCATTTGCCAAAGCCAACGTTAAGTTCATGTGGTTAAAAAAGCGGGAAATTCCTTTATGTCCTTTTTTGCTAAATGCAACAAGTCACTTCCTGTGAGAGTGCTGACATGCTCCTGGCCCTGTGGACAGAAAGCAGATCAACCGAAGGTCAAACGGGCTCGTGTTAAGCAAGAAAACTAAGTCTCAAGCTCGTATTAGCATCTGAAATTCGCTTGAGAAACACGTAATTCTCCTTATGTAATTGAAACCCCTTAACAATGCATTTTGAAACGTGGAATGTGCACTAAATTCTCACTCAGCTCCTAATCAAATCAATGATGTACTGTAATATAATCATTATTTTGTCACTCCCAGTCGCATCTAAATGTCAAAGCGAGAGTCTAAAGTCTGCAGGTAATAACCCGCCGCTGCTGTTCCTCACTCACCGTTGTCTCTAAACAGCATCCTATCCGATGGCGTCAGCAGATGGAGAAGTGAAAGATCACATGGGTGGAGAAGGGGATAAGCAAACAATGCTATCTAATGTAAGCACAGTACCTGGCACCACACGGCACCCAGAAAGACAAAGACAGGACAAGTTTGCACATATTTTCTGACAAATAATCCACATTTTTCACAGTCAGTATTAGCTCGGAAATTTCAACACACCACAGTAGTTAGTATTTTGTGCTCTGTGCTGAGTAATATCGGAAGCACATAAAATAATAATGAAGACTAAGAGCTATTGAGTCACATTACCTGTACCCTTTTTTACAACTACTGCACTCTAGGAAAAGTACAGGTCTAATGTACTGCGTTAATATGAATGTTTTTATATCAAATTTTGACAGGGATTTTAACCATATTTGTGTCATTAAATTATGTCCTGGCTGATTCTTAATTTCTCTGGATTATTATTTTAGAATGTGCTCATATTTATTTGCGCTTTTTATAACTTTTACCTTTGTACCATTGGGTCTCTTCAGTGGCATGTGCGCTTCTGTGTCCTAAATGAATGATTTAAAAATGTATATTTGTATATTTGCATATGCATATTTGTTTATATAGCTAAATGAACAATTTAGAAATCATTAACACCACATTGACAAGAGAACTGAATTTTAAAATGTGTTAAAAATACATGTTTGCCGAATGCAAACATACACACTTAAAAAACAAGTAAATTTACTTATTTATATGTATTTTTTAAGTTTTTGCATGTACTTTTTAAAGTAAAGTTTAAGTATGCAATTAAGTCAAATCTACTTAACTAATTTAAGTCAAATTAGTGAAGGAAATAAGTAAATTTAACATGCAGTTAGAGTCTGAAGAGTAATTTCTACTAAACTTTACTCAAACATCATGGCACTGAAAAAAATGAACAATTTATAAATAAATAACACCAGATTGACAAGACAATTGAATTCTAAAATGCTAAAATTCTAAAAAAAAAAAAAAAAAAAAAGTAAATTTACATTTTTTGCAAAGTATTTGCATAAAATTAGCAAAGGAAATAAGTCAATTTAACATGCAGTTAGATTTTGATGAGTAATTTCTACTTAATTATTTTAAGTTTACTCTGCAGTCCTCAAGTACAATTCACTCAGCCATGGTTTGTAAACTTTACTCAAACATCACAGCACTGAAAAAATGTCATTAAAGCATGTGGTAAATGAACAATTTATAAATAAATAACACCACATTGACAAGACAAGTTAAAAATACATTTAGGCTGAATGCAAACATACACACTGAAAAAAACAATAAGTAAATGTACTTCATTCATATTTGGCAAGTTTTTGCATGCAATTTTTTAAAGTAAAGTCTAAGTATGGAATTAAGTCAAATCTAATTAACTAATTTAAGTAAAATTAGCAAAGGAAATAAGTACATTTTACTAGCAGTTAGAGTTTGATGAGTGATTTCTACTTAATTATTTTAAGTTTACTCTGCAGTCCTCAAGTACAATTCACTCCACGTTTTGTAAACTTTACTCAAACATCACAGCACTGAAAAAAAGACATTAAAGTAGGTAGTAAATGAACATTTTATAGATAAATAACACCACATTGACAAGACGATTGAATTTTAAAATGTATTAAAAATAAATGTTGGCTGAATGCAAACATACAAACTGAAAAAAAAAAAAACAATAAGTAAATGTACTTCATTCTTATTTGGCAAGTTTTTGCATGCACTTTTTTAAAGTAAAGTTTAGGTCTGGAATTAAGTAAAATCTACTTAACTAATTTAAGTAAAATTAGCAAAGGAAATAAGTAAATTTAACGTGAAGTTTAGAGTTTGACAAGTAATTTCTACTTAATTATTTTAAGTTTACTCTGCAGTCCTCAAGTACAATTCACTCCACGGTTTGTAAATTTTACCCCCCCCCAAAAAAAAAAAAAAAAAAAACATTAAAGTATGTAGTAAATGAACATTTTATAGATAAATAACACCACATTGGCAAGACAATTGAATTTTAAAATGTATTAAAAATAAATGTTGGGTGAATGCAAACATACACACCGAAAAGGAAAAAGGCAATAAGTAAATTTACTTCTTATTTGGCCAGTTTTGCATGCACTTTTTAAAAGTAAAGTTTAAGTATGGAATTAAGTAGAATCTACTTAAATTATTTGATTAAAATTAGCAAAGGAAATAAGTCAATTTAACATGCAGTTAGATTTTGATGAGTAATTTCTACTTAATTATTTTAAGTTTACTCTGCAGTCCTCAAGTACAATTCACTCAGCCATGGTTTGTAAACTTTACTCAAACATCACAGCACTGAAAAAATGTCATTAAAGCATGTGGTAAATGAACAATTTATAAATAAATAACACCACATTGACAAGACAAGTTAAAAATACATTTAGGCTGAATGCAAACATACACACTGAAAAAAACAATAAGTAAATGTACTTTGGCAAGTTTTTGCATGCAATTTTTTAAAGTAAAGTCTAAGTATGGAATTAAGTAAAATCTATTTAACTAAGTTAAGTAAAATTAGCAAAGGAAATAAGTAAATTTAATGTGAAGTTTAGAGTTTGATGAGTAATTTCTACTTAATTATTTTAAGTTTACTCTGCAATTCACTCAGCCACGGTTTGTAAAATTAACTCAAACATCACAGCACTGAAAAAACTGAGATGAGAGAGGAAACAAAGAGATAAGACAAATTGAACTAATGAATAACTAAGCTAACAAGTGAGCAGGGACAAAACGAGCTAAGAAACTGGATACAAGGAACCAACTAAACAGATACAACTTGAGAGTGTATTGGTTATATATTAGCATCTTAATTAGTGATATATTGGTAGTGCTAAAGCCAACTGTTTACTGAAATATATTTTAAAATATAGCTGCTAGCAGCAATAACTAGGGTTTGAGCAAATAAGGCCTTTTTGGCTTCTATGCTGTTGGGGTGTAGGGCAACATGAAATAAATAACTGACACTAAAACATATGATGCATGGGTTTACTTAGATTTGTGAAGTTTTGAGTTCCCCTTCAGTCGTTTCACTACGACGTTACATGGGATCTTGCTTGAGAGACCGTTCATCTCTGAGCCGTATTAAAAAGGCCAATTGAAAATTGGCGAGTGGATGTGCGCGCCGGCCACGCCCCCGTACATACGGGTATATAAGATGGCGGCGCGCAACACTCAGTTAGACTTTTGCTTTCAGAGCCCTTCTGCTCGAGCATGTCTTCCTACAAAGAATTCTTCAAGTTCCTGAGCTCTTCTCCGCTGACGTGCTGCCATCTAAAAGAGCTATATTCTAAAAGAGTGTCTTTGGCAGCCGTCAGCGGTATCCTGCGGGCGGCCGTTTTCACGCCCATTAAAAAGCCTCCTGCTCTCCAGCGAGCGACCCCCATCGAGTGCACAGAGTGCCGCGGTTCCTCCCTGGGCAGACCGGGACGAGAAAAGAGCAATTTCTCACGGCTGTGAAACGTCCTTTTCAGGATGGTTTTCCGGCCGTGTGCTGCTGGATGTGGCAGTTTCCTCACCTCCGAGGACGGACATGAACACTGCCTCACATGCCTGGGCTTAGAGCATGCTGAGGCAGCGTTCACAGATGGTTCGTGCGTCCATGGTGAGGCGGTCATCTCGCCGGGCCAGCGCCCCCCTGCGGTTGCTGCCCCGTCTGACATGGACGCTGAGCTGTCGGCTATGCTCCTCCGTGCCGCCAGGGGGATCGGCCTCGAGGTATCGGATTCACCTCCTGCCGATCCCTCTAGGCTTTGGCGACTGGTTCCTGAGGGGGGCGCCTGCGGTTCCGCCGCGCCCTCCTCCGGTTCCATTCTTTCCGGAGGTGCATGAGGAGCTGATTAAAACATGGCGGGCGCCTTTTTCCTCGCGCCTTCGCCCCAGCTCCTCCTCCCTCGCCACCCTCGATGGCGGGGCAGCCCGGGGATACGAGTCACTCCCCCAGGTGGAACGCGCTATCGCGGTCCATTTATGCCCGCGTGGCGCCGCCCCTTGGCGGAACCGGCCGCATCTACCCTCCAGAGCGTGTGAGCGCTCGTCCGCCCTTGCGGGCCGCGTCTACCGCGCTGCTGGACAGGCTGCCTCCGCCCTGCACGCCATGGCCACCTTACAGGTCTACCAGGCGCAGGCACTAAAACAACTGGACGAGGGTGGTCCTGATCAAGACATGATGCAGGAACTCCGCGCCGCCACCGACTTTGCCCTTCGAGCGACGAAGGTCACGGCGCAGTCTCTTGGTCAGGTGATGTCCACGGCCATGGTCCAGGAGCGACACTTGTGGCTCAATCTGGCTCAGATGGCGGACGCCGACAAAACTCGCTTTCTCGACGCCCCCATCTCCCAGAGCAGCCTGTTCGGCGACACTGTCGAGGATTTTGCCCAGCAATTCTCGGCAGTCCAGAAACAGACGGAGGCCATCAAACATATCCTGCCCCGTCGCGAAGCTAACATCCCGCCGCCGGTGGCCCCGCCTCCGCCTGCCCGTCGCCGAGGGCGCCCCCTGCGGCTAGTAGGACAGCTCCAGCTCCCGCCGAGGTTCACGAAGCCAGGATGGCTACCCGGCGCAGAGCCGGCCGCAGGAGAGTGGCACCGCCCGCCTCTCAGGGACCAGCCAAGAAAACCTCTCGCAAGAAACCTGCGAAACGTCCCTGACGCGGGCAACCCAGAGGTGGTGGAGATTGCTCTTCGGGGGACAGTGACATCGACTTCCCCACTCCCGGTGGAGGGCCGGGAGCTTCTGTGCACACAAAAATTAACATCGCCGCCAGCCCACGGGTCGGCGGTACCCACATTTTCACAGAAAGAGCAAATTTCCTCACCTCTGGGGCCTCGGCCCCGAGTTCCCTTCTCGAGCAGAACTTACACTCCTCGGCATCGGACTCGGAGCCCGATATCGCCAGCGCGGGAACCAGGGAAGAAGGTAAGCGTTGCTTCTCGCAGCCAGACTCTCCCCCAGAACCTGGTGTTCTCTGGGGTCAGTCCCCTTCCCCCCGCCCCTTTAGGCTGCCCCACCGTGGTCACGTCGGTCAACGTTCCCTTGATACCGCTAGCGAGCCGGTTGAAGGCGTGGCTTCAGCTCCCCAACCCCTCGCGGTGCGATTCAATTCGCCAGGCGTCCGCCCAGGTACAGAGGTGTCCATTTCACTACTGTCCGTTCGGACACGCATGCCGCTGTCCTGCGTGCGGAGGTTGCAGTCCTACTGGCGAAGGACGCAATCGAGCCAGTCCCTCCAGCCGAGATGAAGTCAGGGTTCTACAGTCCCTACTTCATCGTGCCCAAAAAGAGCGGTGGGTTAAGACCCATCCTGGACCTCAGAGCTCTAAATCGGTCCCTTCTCAGGCTGCCGTTCAAGATGCTCACGACGAAACGCATGCTAACTTGCATTCGTCCCCAGGATTGGTTTGCAGCCATCGGCCTGAAGGACGTGTACTTTCACGTCTCGATACTTCCTCGTCACAGACCCTTTCTTCGGTTTGCCTTCGAAGGTCGAGCGTATCAGTACAAGGTTCTCCCATTCGGCCTGTCCCTCTCCCCCCGCGTCTTTACCAAGGTCGCGGAAGCAGCCCTGACCCCTCTTTGGCAGTCGGGGCTTCGCATTCTCAACTATCTCGACGACTGGCTGCTTGTAGCTCACTCGCGAGACCTATTGTGCGAGCAGAGGGAACTGGTGCTTCGGCACCTCAGCCATCTGGGCCTTCAGGTCAACCGAGAGAAGAGCAAACTCTCCCCAGTGCAGAGGATCTCTTTTCTCGGTGTGGAGCTGGACTCGATCAATATGACAGCCCGCCTCACAAACGAGCGTGCGCAGTCAGTGCTGAGATGTCTGGACTTATTCAGACACAAGACAGCGGTCCCTCTCAAGACTTTTCAGAGGCCGCGGTCACGCCGCTGGGCTTGCTTCATATGAGACCGCTTCAGCGCTGGTTACACGATCGAGTTCCAAGACGGGCATTGCACCGTGGCACACTTCGGATTGGCATTTCCCCGCAGTGTCGCCGCCTTTTCAGTCCGTGGTCAGACCCTGTCTTCCTTCGGGCCGGAGTTCCCTTGGGGCAGGTTTCCAGGCATGTCATGGTGTACACCGATGCCTCCACCACGGGTTGAGGTGCTATATGCAACGGGCAAGCAGCCTCGGGCTCCTGGACAGGACCTAAGCTGCAGTGGCACATCAATTGCCTCGAGTTGTTGACTGTGCTTCTGGCCCTTCGTCGCTTCCGATCGATGCTGCGCCAGAAGCACGTGCTTGTTCACACCGACAGCACCACGACTGTGGCGTATATCAATCGCCAGGGCGGCCTTCGCTCACCTCGCCTGTCACAACCCGCCCGCTGTCTGCTCCTCTGGAGTCAAACGTGGCTGAAATCTCTACGTGCCATTCACATTCTGGGGGAACTCAACCGTGCAGCAGATCAGCTCTCACGGCAGTCCACCCACCCTGGAGAATGGCGACTCCACCCCGAGTCAGTCCAGCTGATTTGGAGTCGCTTCGGCCAGGCTCAGATAGATCTGTTTGCCTCCCCCGAAACCTCCCACTGCCAGCTCTTTTTCTCTCTGACCCAGGCTCCCCTCGGCAGAGACGCCCTGGCACACAGCTGGCCTCCGGGGCTCAAGTACGCCTTTCCCCCAGTGAGCCTCCTTGCACAGACCCTGTGCAAGATCCGGGAGGACGAGGAGAAGGTCTTGCTGGTCGCGCCATATTGGCCCACCCGGACCTGGTTTCCAGAACTCATTTCCCTCGCAGCAGCCCCTCCCTGGAAAATCCCCTTCAGGAAAGACCTTCTTTCTCAGGGGATGGGCACGATTTGGTACCCGCGCCCCGACCTGTGGAGCCTTCATGTCTGGCTCCTGGACGGGACGCGTCAGACCTCGCCGGCCTTCCCCAGGCCGTGAGAAACACCATCATTCAGTCCTGAGCCCCCTCTACTAGGCAGGCTTACGCTCTGAGGTGGGGTCTGTTCGTTGACTGGTGCTCCTCTCGAGCTGAGGACCCACAGAGATGCACGATTGCAGTAGTGCTTTCCTTCCTGCAAGAGAAGTTGGAGCGCAGGCTGTCCCCTTCGACTCTCAAAGTCTACATTGCTGCTATCGCAGCGTATCATGATGCAGTGGATGGAACATCCCTGGGTAAGCACCCACTGATCGTGAGGTTCCTTAGAGGTGCCAGGAGACTTAATCCTCCCAGACTGCACCTCATACCCTCTTGGGATCTCTCCGTCGCCCTCCGTGGCCTACGGGACGCCCCATTCGAGCCACTTGCGTCAGTTGAGCTGAAATTTCTGTCTCTTAAGACAGCGCTCCTGACTGCTCTGGCCTCCATCAAGAGGGTAGCGGACCTACAAGCCTATGACCTATGGCGCCTCACTAGCGGACATCTGTAGAGCTGCGGGCTGGGCGACACCCAATACCTTCGCTAGGTTCTACAACCTCCGCGTAGAGGCCGTATCCTCCCATGTCTTAACATAAGACTTAGGCGAGCGGGAGGATAGCTGGTGTCGGCTTGCTGCGCCATTCCCACGTGGATCCGTGCGCTATATCCCAGAATGTTCCCTCCGGTGAACCCTGGGTCCTCCGTGCCCCGCAGTCAGGGCTAGATGCGGAGTAGTCCTTCACTGTGATCCTGCCTGGGTCTCCTTCGCCCCGCAGGTTGTGGCTATACTTTCAATATTCCAGCGGAGGAGACCGCTGTTTCCCTCGTGTATCCCTAAAAAGCTTTATGGATATATTGAATTATCTTCATTTTTCCACATGTCAGAAGCAAAATTCATGTGCTCCGCCCCCCCAACCCATGCTTCAGTACATCTGGCATCCATGGAAAGGCCCCCCTATTGGGCCTCGGGGCGTTGGGAAGGTTACGTAACAGTCTCATCTGCTGACATGTCCGCCTGTCAGCACGTGGGGTTGCGCGTCGTCAGGTCCGTGGCCTGTTCCATAGGGTCTGTTCCCATGTAACGTCGCAGTGAAACGACTGAAGGGGAACGTCTAGGTTACGAAGATAACCCTCGTTCCCTGAAGGAGGGAACGGAGACGTTACATTCCCCTGCCACGACCTGACGTCGCGCTGACGCCGGCTCGATCGGCTCTTCAGCAAAAGCCTAACTGATGGCGCCGCCATCTTATATACCCGTATGTACGGGGGCGTGGCCGGAGCGCACGTCCACTCGCCAATTTTCAATTGGCCTTTTTAATATGGCTCAGAGATGATCGGTCTCTCAAGCGTGATCCCATGTAACGTCTCCATTCCCTCCTTCAGGGAACGAGGGTTACCTTCGTAACCTAGACGTTTTCTTATAGGATGTATAGGTTTTTGGGTACACTAGATCATGACCATATTATTAAATGACCATGTTATTATTCTCCAAATGCAAATGTTCAACTTTTTATAATTATTGAAATAGAGAGTCCAGAGAATTATACTGCAGTGGTTTTATTGATTTTCAGTTAAAAACCTAGGACTAGGTCACAAAGGTATTTTTTTTTTTAAATAATATCAAATTTTTAAAGAAAAGTTGGATTGACATTAGTGTTGCAAGAGGCAAAGTTGTTCCGAATTCCAAAAATTTTGTGATTTTGAAGCATTTTTAACTGTTATAGTTCGATCTCCATGAAACTTTGCATGCTTGTTAAGAGTCATCTGCCACATGTTCTCAACAATTTTTGTTTAATGAACAATTTGATTGACAGCAATAGTTCTTGAGGCAAAGTTGCTTGTTATGAGGAGATCTATCAAATGATATGCATATTGTGTGGATGTGTGATTACAAAGGCAAAAAAACTTGTTAGCGCTAAACTAGTGGCCGATTTCTTTCAAAATTCTTACAGACCTTTAGGGCCATGAGTCGACCACCGAGTTTCATACCGATTGGCCTCAATTAATCTTGTCTAATAGGTGCTCAAAATTCATTGGCTGATCGCGGCTATTTTTTTTTTTTTTTTTTTTTTTGAGATATGCCAATGTCCTCATACACCCGTATGGCACATTGGACAAAGACACTGCATACCAATTTCCAGGTCAATTGGACTAATGCTTGCGTAGTTATAGCTGGAACATTTCCAGGGAACATTTCTGCACTGGTTTGGTTCCAGTCGGGTGAAAAACCTAGGACTAGTTCTCAAAAGTAGTTTTGGACAGATTAAAAAATGGCTGAAGAATTTGCATACCGGAAATGAAATCGGAGATAGTAATTTTGTTTTGATTGAGTCAAGGATTCTAACGATATAAGACAATTGAGTCTTCGACAAATGGTCTAAAACTTATGCGAGGTTTCGTGTTTTGCTCAATGGAGTTTCACATATAGACATATTAGGGTGAGTCTTTGTCAGGTTATTCCCAAATTGAGCTCTATCATTTGGCCAAGTTTCTTGGCCTAATGGTTTGGTCGGCATGAACAGTTTTACGGCAGATGAAAAATAATTTTAAAAAATCGTAAGTGTTTTTATAGGGTTTCAGCACTACATGCTCGAACTCCTAACAATCTCAAGCTTCTAAAGCT
The DNA here is from genome assembly GCF_049309525.1 of Garra rufa. Taxonomy (NCBI): domain Eukaryota; kingdom Metazoa; phylum Chordata; class Actinopteri; order Cypriniformes; family Cyprinidae; genus Garra; species Garra rufa. The sequence continues at coordinate 43,196,604 of NC_133367.1, read as the reverse complement.
CCTCCTACTCTTACTGCATTTCTGCTTTTTTGACTTACCATTGTTTATGCTTTATTTAAATAGTTTATTACCATATCTGTCAGGATCCTAAGACTTTTAGTGTCTGCTCAATTGTTCATTACATAGCTGACCCATTTTTATCCTTAGTGTCTAGCAGTAATTTGAGGAAAAATCCACTGCCGTGTCCTGAGCTTGAAATAATGATTGATCAGAGGGAAATCCCTGTAACCAGGACCATGACTGAAATCCACAGGCTTTCTGTTGGTATCCCAGTTACTCATAAACCTAATAGCTTTTATAGTTGTAGCTGTTATAGTCAATGTGGCTTGTTTAGTGTAAATGTAGGATATGAAGTTAGCACAAGAAGCTGGTGAACATTAGGCTGAGTTTCCCAATTTTATAATATTTTAAATATATACAAATTGTTAAAAAAATATATACTGGAATGATAACTGGTGTAGTATGTATGTATATATATATATATATATATATATATATATATATATATATATATATATATTATATATATGACTTTAGAGAGAGAATGTAAGTGTACAAGGAGAACAACACAACAGAGGTTCTAAGACAGAGCCTTGGGTCACACCATATTTCACTTATGTTATGTTTGACATTTCTTTATATACACTCTTAAAAATAAAGCTGCTTTAAAAGGTTCTTCACAGCAATGCCATAGAAAAAACATTTTTGGTTCCACAAAGAACCATTCAGTAGAAGATTCTTTAAAGAACCATCTCTTTCTTACCCTTTTCTTTTATTTTTCCCCACAAAGAACCTTTTGTGAAACAGATGTTAAAGGTTCTTTATGGACAAAAAAGGTTCTTCTATGGCATCGTGAAGCACCTTTATTTGTGTACTTGAAGTTGGAACAAAGTGGTATGATGTAATCCAGGCTAGTTTCTATCTATAGCAATGGCAACATAATTCTCCAGACTGTCCGTGAGAACGTCACAGTCATTAGAGTCTGATTCATCAATGATTGTCATTTATTACTCTGACAACTTTTGCTCTGTGGTTTCCTCATAAGCAGTTTAAAAAGTGTCAGTTGGAAAGTTTTTGGCAAATGTCCTAATCATATGGATTTGATAATAATGACAATGGGTTTTAAAACTTCAGAAATACCTTTCTACAATCTTAGAAATAAAGGTGCACCACAAATGCGTCCAAATGGTTCAGTAAAGAACTTTTAAGGTTCTTTGTGGTGAAAGAAGGTTCTTCAGATTATAAAAAGGTAAGAAAGAGATGGTTCTGGGAACCAAAAATGGTTCTTCTATGGCATCGCTGTGAAGAAGCACCTTTATTTTTAAGAGTGTATAGCTTTGTGTGTAGTTTAGCACATTCTGTCCTATAATAGTGAAGGTGTGTCCAAATCAAAGTTGAAAATGCAAATCCTCAGTTTTGTTGTGGAAGTTTTTGAACTTCCTTATTTAGAACTAAAATATCCTTAAAAAACTATTATGAAACTCTCAGTGACCTCTGAAGGAAAAGTGCTCAAGAACATTGAAAGCTGCCATTCTTTGATCAAATGATTGGTGTGTTGTGAAAAACAGGTCACATGTCTGATTTTATAGGGTTGAAAAACAGTAATATGCAAATGCTACTAATATACATAGTTTTGAATAGCAAATAGACAAAGGAATAGACAAAATGTTACAAAGACCAAGTCATTGCTTTGCAAGTCACAATAAGTCTTGAGCCTTTACATTTAAGTCCCAAGTCTTCAAATTTGGGACTTGAGTCCGAGTCAAGTCTCGAGACATGCGACTTAAGTCCACAAATCTGCTGAATAAAAAGTAAATTAAAATAATTTAAATCTCTGAATCATTTAACAATGAAACATGGGACTTAAAATAAATTATTCATGCACTTCGGCCTATACTTGATTCATTCCTCAATAATAGACTATTAATGACTTTAAATTTACTGTAATTAATATAGAAACACTAATTTGGTCAAACATCACTAATGACTTCCATTACCAAAAGAAGTTTATTTTATTAAGTATACTTAACTAAATTTCGAGTATATTTTTATGTAGTATCAGTGTACTAGCAGTATACTTTTAAGTGTACTATTTCAATACTCCTTGGGACTAAATTGGCCCACTTTCTAGTATATAAAAGTATACTTTTAAGTATAACAGTGGTAAACTTTGAATGCGCAACTAGTTTACATCTACAGTATGTTTTCAGTTTGTACTGCAAGTATACTAAAAGTGAACCTATAGGTATACTGATAATTTACTAATTAAATACTTTTTTATGCATTTCTAAATGACAATTGTGTTAGATTACATGTGGAAGCATCTGTTGTTTCGATTTTTTCTTCACTTGTGTTTTGTAAATTCTGTAGCTCAAATATACTTAGACTACATATAAATGTCATTTTAAGTATATTTCTGAGAAATATATAAAGCACATTCCTGAGAAGTACATAAAAAGTAAACTGAAAGTAAATTGAACTATTTTGAGTTTAAAATAAGTATACTAATAGCACACTTGAATAAACCTCTTTTTCATAAGGGCTGTTTAGGACTTAAAGTTAGCTTAGCTTGAAGTTGAGGACTTGCAACTAGTCTTGGACTAGTTATATTAAAGTTAAAGCAATAACTGGGTCCCACTTTTGTCAAAAACTGTATTTAACTGTATTTAGTTGTATTTTCATGGAAATGAATTTAATTCAAAACTCTATTTAGGAGCAAACAGTTTAAAAAACACTATAGTATACTCTAAAATAATAACATGTACTCGGATGCTAACCACATTAGGAGCTTAAATATGTTTTGTGGTAAACGTGACAAAAATATGCCACTAACAAGTGTCTGTGATACTGGACAAACCCTCAACTTTGACATTTGCTAGATAAACTCTTTAAGGTTGCAACAATGTGTAATAATTATGGTGATCATAAATGGGCTGGTCTGATGTTTTACTGGTGTCATAACTGATACCAGTGAAATGATGTTAGTGTGTGTCTCTTTATATCAGTGTGTCCATGTGTCTCTCTGTGTCTCGTTTTCCCTGTTTGTCACTGATTATATTTAACCTAAAGGCCACATGAAGCTACTGTCAGGCAAATAAATACATTTATCTCCTCTTATAATGTGGTGCGTTATGTCTGTTTCTCATTAACAGAACTGTTATTTGAATTTCCTCTTTTTACAAAATGGATTGTTTTTGTCAAAGTACTGAAAGTTGATAAGAGTTGATTCATTGATCAGTTGATCATATAGACAAATATTTTTTATGGTGCATAACTCAAAAGACAACAAGTTATTCAGACTTAAATATAAGTAAATGATGACTGTACACCCTTACGAAAAATATGTTTATTTTATATTTATTAGTATACTTCTTTTAAACTAAAAAGTAGGAAAGTATGCTTTCAGTCTACTTTTTACGAACTTATCAGAAGTGTGCTTTATATACTTAAAATTACTTATACTTAAAGTGTTCATAAAGTCTAAATATATTTGTGCTCTGAGAATCTGTTTTCATTGTTATACGCTGGGGAGCTATTAAACATCTTTTGTACAAAATTGACAAAACACAAGTGAAGAAGAAACCGAAACACCAGATGCTTCCACATGTAATCCCTTACGAAAAAGAAGTTTATTCAAGTGTGCTATTAGTATACTTCTTTTAAACTAAAAACAGCAAAGTATATTTTCAGTCTACTTCACAGAAATGTGCTTTATATAATTCCCAGAAATATACTTAAAATGACATTTAAGTATACTTATATCTCAAAGAGTATTAAGAGTATACTACTAGTACACTGATATTTGTATACTTACTACATGAAGTATACTTAAAATATATGCTTGAACTTTGCTCATGTATACTTAATAAAATAAACCTGAAGTATACTTCTTTTTAGTAAGGGGTTGTTTATTTTTTTTTTATGAAACTTGCTCACATTCAAGTGTTTATAAAAATTAAGAATGCATGAAGAATAAAATGAATAGAATAAAATGTTTTTGTTTACATGCAGATTTATTTATCTAATGAAATAGTAGTATACTTAAAGTATGATGTAAAGAAAACTTATGAGTATACTTGCAGTATTTTATATTGCAGTATTGAAATAGTACACTTAAAAGTATACTACTAGTACACTGAAATTTGTATACTTACTACATAAAGTATACTTAAAAATATACTTGGACTTTACTTAAGCATACTTAATAAATTAAACTTGAAGTATACTTCTTTTTACCATTTAGTACCTAAATAGGGACATAGTAATATACTTAAAGTATGGTGTAAAGAAAACTTACGAGTATACTTGCAGTATAAAACTACTAAACTAGTAGTTTACTGAGACTGCGCTTCAAAGTATTGTATTAGTAAACTATCAGTATACCTATAAGTTCACTTTTAGTATACTTGCAGTACAAACTGAAAACAGAGATGTATACTAGTTGTGTACTCAAAGTTTACGACTGTTATACTTAGAGTATACTTTTATTTAGTCCCAAGGAGAAATAGTACACTTAAAAGTATACTACTAGTACACTGATATTTGTAAACTTTTTACATGAAGTATACTTAAAAATATACTTGAACTTTACTTAGGTATTCTCAATAAAATAAACTTGAAGTATACTTCTTTTTGGTAAGGGTGGTCATTTTTGAGAGTCAAAGTAAAAATAGACGAGTTTTGTATGAGTGCATACTTTCAAGTGTGAGTCAACCCAGTCCACTATCCCAATAAGTCACTAACCTGTCATGAAAACTGTTGCTCTGAGCAACGCTCTCGTATTTTATTCATGCACATCGATTTTTCCATTGACTTACTATTGACTTCCCTCCTACTTTTGATAAGATTTGAGTAATAGAGAAGTCCTTTGGACCTGTCAGTCTTATCGTTGCCCACTGAAGACGACACACCCTACGAATGGGGAATGGTCTGAGTGGACTTCTGTGAGCAGGTCTCATGACGAAAAGTGTGAAGTTCAGGTTGTGATGCTTTGATGTTACACAATCAATCCTCCAACCACAGTATACACACTGTTCAAATGAAACTTTTATAGACCATAATAAATTATTATTATATGGCCATATAATGCCATCATGATACTTATATATAGATTCACAAAGCGAGGTTGAAAGGGGTCAAAGGAAACATTTGAGATCATAGATTTCTAACTACAGAAAGAATTCCATGCAATATAATGTTGTCGAACATATTTTATATTTGGCTGAAGTTTTTACATTACATTTATTGAAAAACAGTAACGTGAAAAACTACAGTATCATGTATTTATTACGCATTTATAAACTAACTAAATGTCATCATACAGTTATTGATAAGGTAATGGCCATCATCAATCCAAGAAACAACTGATCTAAAAGTATCATAACTGTATTATCTGACTGTGTTTGGGTGAACGATGGTTAATGTTTAAACTCTGATCTAGCACAGTCTTTCAGTCCAGTGCTAAAAAATCCCGGGGAAGCCCTGAGACTAATTTTAGAAAACCTAAACCAAACAAAAACTAAAATTTTTGTCTTGTCAACTTACTGAAAAAAAAAAATGTAAGCATTAAAGCTAATAAATGGCAATAAATAAAGACTAAAACTAAAACTCAAGCTAAAACAAAAATTATGTAAAAAGTAATTTAAAAAACAAATAAAATGACACGCACATAACATTGCTTACAAATAAACTAAAATGAAAATATAAAATAAAAGTTAATTCAATAATATTACTAAAATGACAACCGAAAACTACAAAACTATAAAATAAAACTACTATTCAACTATAATATAATAGACATAATTTTATAACAAAACTATAAAACTGTCATTTGATAAACACTGCCGCTCAAATGTTTGGGATCAGAAATATTTTTATTGTTTTAAACAACAGGCTAATCATGCTAGCAACAGGCTAATCATGTTAAAAACATGTTAGAAACAGGCTAATCACGATAGCAACATGTTAGAAATAAGCTAATCATGCTAACAACAGGATAATCATGTTAGTAACATGTTAATTTGTTAATCATGCTAACAACAGACTACTAATGCTAACATCATGCTAGCGACATTCTAATCATTATAGCAACATGCTAGAAACAGGCTAATCATGCTAGCAACAGGCTAATCATGTTAGAAACATGCCAGAAACAGGCTAATCATGATAGTAACATGCTAGAAATAAGCTAATCATGCTAGCAACAAGCTAATGACGTGCTAATCATGCTAGAAACATGCTAACTTGTTAATCATGCTAACAACAGACTACTAATGTTAACATCATGCTAGCGACATTCTAAACATGCTAGTAACTTGCTAATCATGCTAACAATAGGCTACTAATCCTAACATCATGTAAGCGACATTCTAATCTTGCTAGCAACATGCTAGAAACAGGTTAATCATGTTAGAAACATGGTAGAAAAATGCTAACAAAATGCTAATCATTCTAGTAACATACTAACAACATGCTATTTATGCTAGAAACATGCTAATCAGACTAGAAACATGTCATCAACATTTTAATCATGCTAGTAACTTGCTAATCATGCTAGTTACACACTAGCTACATGCTAGAAACATGTTAACAACATGTTGATGCTAACAACATGCTATCAACATGCAAGCAACATGCTATTGACATGTTAATCATGTTACAAACATGCTAACAACATGTCAATCATACTAGCAACATGCTAGTAACAGACTAATCATGCTAGAAACATGCTAATTAGGCTAGAAACATGTTAACAACATGCCAATCGTGATATCCCTGCTGAAAAAACCAGCATATGCTGGTTCCCTTCCGGAGGGAACTCTACGCTGCGTCCTGGTGGACACTTTGGGAACTGCCTTCAGCATGACCGGTTCTGAAACAAGCTATAGAACAACGACAGTGAACTTGACACTGTCCGGCGCCAGCCTATGACATCATCAGCAGGTGCCTGCTTAGTATAAAAGCAGGTGCCTGAGAGCACAACACCATCTTTTTGTCTTCAGAGTCCTCTGTTCTAAACGAGTGAGTACAGCGATGCCTAGAGTGAAACTGTTTAGGAAGTGTGCGGATCCGTGTCAGAGAAATCTGACACCTGATGATGCACACGACCTCTGTTTGGTGTGTTTAGGTGTAAGAGCACGCGCGCTCTGCTCTAGAAAGAGCGGAGCGCGTTCATTGTGAGAGTTTCACTTTAAGAAACTCCGTTCTCGTCTGGCCCCTTTTCTCAAGGGAATCGGGCCATCCATCTGCCCCACGCGGCTCCGGTCCCGCGGCAGCTGAGGCTGCCCGGCGGCTGAGATCGCGGGGATCACAGGTGGAGCTGGCTGACGAGTTTGAGAGAGCGTTTAATCTCTCGCGCACGTCAGCCGGAGACGAGAATGCGCTGCTAGCGGAGGCTGTGTTGTCTCTAAATAAACACATCCTCCGGTCCTGCAGCGAGTGCTCTTTTGGCTTCAAGCCAGGGCGAGCAGGAGGTTGAGATGGAACAAGATGAGCTCTTTTTGAGCCCATGCAGCCTCCTTGCCCCGCATATGAAGAGTTGATGTCTGTTATGGACCGCGCGGCTACCCCTTCTGTGGAAGCCCGCCAGGGAAAAGGCCGCCCTAGGCAGACTAGATGAGCGGCTTCTTCCCGGCCATGACAAAGCCAACTCCTGTGAGCCTCCCATTCCTTCCTGATCTGCATAAGAGATCGAGAGGGAATGGGACAGGCCATATTCAGCCCGCATTCACAGGCATCAGCATGTGAATCATGCTGATGTCGAGGGAATGCATGGGCGCGGATATGTGACGATGCCTCTCACTGAGCAGACGTTTGCGAACTATCTCTCAGAGCGAGGGACATCGACCCTGAAGGCTCCAAAGGCACATATGCGGCAGTGGGTCAGGCCGGTGCTCCTCTGCACACGATGGTAGTGTTGCAGAGGCGTACCAGGCTGATCTGCTGAAAGATCTGGACCGAGCCCCGGGGCTTTGCATCCCTCGCCGGTCCACGCCTCCACCTGAACACCGGGGGAAACCAGGCCCGTCCTGGTCCAAGGGCCAGAGACGAGGCCAGGTCGCCAGTGTGGGGCTACCTGCCCCTCCTTTTTCCCCTCACCAAAGACTCTGGGGCTGGGCCAATGATGAGATTGAGGCTCAATCTGTTGGCCCGGTATGTGAACAGTAAAGACACTTTAATAAAATATTCAAGTGTGTATGTGTATGTTTTCTTTTGTCTACCAGCTCCGCTTGGGTGATTGCTATTGCAGTTTACGAGCTCCTCTTGAGTTCTACTGCCACCAAGTGCCGAGTGTAGCCAGGTCTCCCCTCGTTTTATAAAAGAAAACAGTGTGTAGAGACCTCCACTCGTAGAAATCCCCTCGTGGGTTAAGCGTTGTCAGGTTTTGAAACCTCCGCTAGAGTGAGCTTGGTATAGACATGATCCAACATACATATACATGCGAGAATATGTAAAAAAAAAAAAAAAAAACCTCTTGAGCGTTGTCAAGCTGCTTCAAGCGAGAAATCGCTCTGCTGAAGCCTCCGCTCACTCAAACCCTGCTAAGAGTAATACTCTTCTTGCATGAGTGTAGTCAGGTACCTTCCCTGTGTATTTTCATATACACATATGTGAGACCTCCACTCCTAGGAGTTTGTGTACTAGGGTGAATAGAGCGTCGTCAAGGCTCCCTCTCTGAGAGAGAGATGTTTTACTGAAGCCTCCGCTCTCTTTAAAAAGCCCCGCTTTGAAGTAGAAATCTTATATATTTGGCTGTCAGGCCCCATTCTGGGCCTCGCTAAATTACCTTCTGGCATTGTGACCCAATGCGCCAGAATTGAGTGTAGCAGGCCTAGGAGGCCACCTCTCTGTGAAGTCCTCTGTAAAAAGAGACATATAAAGATAATACTTCTTAGCGCTGAATGTAGCCAGGTCATTCTTAGACCTCCATTCATGAGAGCTTTTTACTGGGTCGAGTGTTGCTAGGCTCCCTCTATGTGAGGTGTTTCTGTTAAGCCTCCACTTCCCAGAAATACAGGCCGGGAAAACACAAGGTTAAGGCAGCTTGTGAATTCTTTTCGTGGACCTGTCACTACAAGCGTTGAGTGTAGTAAGGCCTCCCTTCCTTGAGAGGGCGTGTATACCAAGGCCTCCACTCGATAGAGCTTCCTCAGTTGAGCGTCGTCAGGCTTGTTACGTTCGAGAGAGCTTGTAACCATTAAAGCCTCCCTCACTGAAAGCTCCGCTTCCGGGTTCTGCTATCGCCCGGGAATAATACAGGTGTCTTCCTCGCGAAATGCTTAGAGCACCTTCTCAAAACCACGTTAGTGGTGTCTGCTCACACAATGGTTTTGAGCATTCCCTAAAATCCACACGAGTGGTAAGTGCACTACAAAAATAGCCACTTTACTAAAATCCATATTTATGGTAAGGATCCCTCCCGTAAAGGCAGGGTCCTTCTTCAAATCCCTCACGGGTTGGACCACGCAGGATAATCCTCCGTGCCCATTCTTCGAGTTGGTTCCAAAACCTTTAAGTTTTTTCAACTCCTTTGATAAGCACAGTGTAATAGGTCTCCCCTCTGTCACAGCCAACAGTACTGAGACCTTCACTCTCACAGTTATAGCAGCTAGCAGGCCCATGAGTGCCTCGCTGACTATTTTTTGGGGGAAGTGCAGTCTTCCACTCACCAAAAACTAGTGTTGTAGGCTTCTCTCCCTGGAGATGTAGTCTCGGAGCCTCCACTACACAGAGCTAGATGATAAATGAGAATTTTTCATTATTGGCGCTGACTGTGAGTATCTGCCTTTTCTTGAGCGTCGAGTGTAGTCAGGCCTCCCCTCGCCTAGAGCGTTTTCCTGAGGCCTCCACTCTGAAGAGTTTCCCTAGGGAGAGCGTCGTAGGCCTCCTCTCGTTTTAGAGAGTCTTTCTGCTGAAGCCTCCCCTCTCCAGAAGCTCCGCTTTCAGGCTCTGCTATCGCCTAGAGACTGCAAATCTGGTGATCCTCGCTATGCTCAGGGCACCCATTCAAAACCACATTTGTGGTGTTTGCTCACGCAAGTCTTTGAGCACTCGCTAAAATCCACGTGAGTGGTAAGTGCACTACTTAGGCACTTTACTAAAATCCATACTTATGGTAAGGTTCCTCCCGTAAAGGCAGGTTCCTTTCTGAAATCCTATACGGTATGGACCACGCAGGGCATTCCTCCGTGTCCATCTTCTGAGTTGGTTTTTTCAAAAAACCTTTTAGTTTTCCAACTCCAATCCAGATAGCACTGCTAGCAGGATTGAGTGTCGACACCTTTCAGGCCTCCACTCTCCAGAAGAGCTCCAAAACGAAGGTAATTCTGTCGCACAGGCTAGTCAGCCTCGCGGATGACCTTCAGGATTAGAGTGTAGATAGGTCATAAGACCTCCACTCTCAGAGTTCTTCTTTGCTAAGCACGGAGGTGTGTTAGGCTCCCTCCTTGAAAGCCTCCACTCTCCAGACTCCACTCAGGTAGTACTGTCGCATTGGCTATTCAGCCTCGATGAACACCTGCAGTGTTGAAGTGTAGTAGGTCTTGGGACCTCCACTCTTAGAGTCCTTCTGCTGCTCGCAGAACATTGCCAGCCTCACTCAGAGTCCTTCGTTGCCTCCAGAGATTCACTAGAAATAGGCGGTCCGACTGCACAGGCTATTCAGCCTCGCGGACCACCTCTGGTGTTGGGTGTAGATAGGTCACGGACCTCCATCCTTAGAGTCGTCCTCTGCTGGGTGCAGAGTGGTACCAGGCTTCTTTCTTACCAAAGCCGCCACTTTGCAAAAACTCCACTCAGGTAGTTCCGCTGCACAGGCTATTCAGCCTCGCTGACTACCCTCAGTGTTGAAAGTGGAGTGGGTCACTAGACCCTCACTTTTAGAGTTTTCCTTTGCAAGACGCAGAGTGTTTTTCTGGCTTCCTTTGAAGCAGTCACTCCTCTGAACTCCCTGCAGGTAGTTCTGCTGCACAGGCTATTCAGCCTCACTGACTACCCCCAGGTTTTGAGTGTAGAGGCGCCACGGCACCTCCATTCTTAGAGTTGCACCCTGGAAGGCACAGAGTGTTGCCAGGCTTCCTTTCGGCGAAGCCTCCACTCCTCGGGAAATCTCCACTCAGACAGGCCTGCTGCACAGGCTATTCAGCCTCACAGGCCATCGTCAGTGTCAAGTGTAGTTAGGTCATGAGACCTCCACTCTGTAGATTCCCTCTGAGCAGAAGCTCCACTCGGGTAGTTCGGGTTGCATAGGCTATGCAGCCTCACTGAATACCCCCAGTGTCGAGTATAGGCTTTTTCCCTTCTAGGCGTGAGTGTAGCCAGGTCTCCCCTCACGGCAGGGTTATTTGAGACCTCCACTCCTAAGAGCTAGTGGATGGAATGTTGTCAGGTTTCCTCTCTTTTTAGAGAGTCTTTTATGAAGCCTCCATTCTCCAGAAGCTCCGCTTCCCCATTTATACCTGTTAGCACTGAATGTTGTCAGGTCCCTAGAGCAGACATTCGCTCTGCTGAGACCTCCATTCCCTAAACTCTGCCCCTTATGGTCAGGGCGTTTATGAGCTCCTTCACTTAGAGAGCTAAGTGTAGTAGGCTTCCTCTAGGCCTCCACGCTTGAGAGTTGCGTGCACAGGTAGCCGAGCTAGCCGTGGCAGGTCACTGGGCCCCAGCGACTCTCGCTGAAGCAGGGGTGATTTTCCTTCTTGACTCCTCATTCAGTCAGTTTGATCACTTATCCCTCGGCATGGCGGTGTTGGTATAAACGTTCCCAAAGTGTCCACCAGGATGCAGCGTAGAGTTCCCTCCGGAAGGGAACGTCTAGGTTACGTATGTAACCCCTGTTCCCTGAGGACAGGGAACGAGACGCTGCGTCTCGTTGCCATGCCTCGGGCCCTGCTCAGACCTCCGTCCGACAAAAAGATGGTGTTGTGCTCTCAGGCACCTGCTTTTATACTAAGCAGGCACCTGCTGATGATGTCATAGGCTGGCGCCGGACAGTGTCAAGTTCACTGTCGTTGTTCTATAGCTTGTTTCAGAACCGGTCATGCTGAAGGCAGTTCCCAAAGTGTCCACCAGGACGCAGCGTCTCGTTCCCTGTCCTCAGGGAACAGGGGTTACATACGTAACCTAGACGTTTTTTCAGCAGGGATAATCATGTTAATAACATGTTAATCAGACTAGAAACGTTAATAACATTTTAATCATGCTAGTAACTTGCTAATCATGCTAGTAGTGCTAACACCATGCTAGCGGCATTCTAATCATGCTAGCTACACACTAGAAACATGTTAACAACTTGTTGATGCTAACAACATGCTATCAACATTCAAGCGACATGCTATTGCCATGTTAATCATGTTACAAACATGCTAGCAACATGCTAGTAACTTGTTAATCATGCTAGCTACATGCTAGTAACATGTTAAATTAGTTAGAAACATGCTAGTAACATGCTAAAACATGTTTTATGCCTTGATGAGCAAAAAAGTCTCCATTGAAAAGCATTACTGATCTTACATCTGACTGATCCCCAGTGTATTCTTAAATACTGTACTATATAAAAATACTAAAATGCCGCCATAACAGTTCATTGTTTTTTTTTTTTTTTTTTTTTTTTTTTTTTTTTCAATATGAACTTGAAAGGTTGTGCTGAGAGGAATGAGGAATGCAAGAGGAAACTCCTACAAAAGAAATGAAGATATTCCATGGAGTGACCCTGGGAACTGAGCCAACCATACAGTAAATGAACAGCTGGACCCAAGGCGAGGATAATCAAGGTGTGTGGGGTCACAGGGGTGAGCTGTTATTCAGCCTCGCCAATGGATTTATATTTAAAACATGATTTAATTTTAGCCAGTGGGTGTGTGATGAAGTTTCCTTCAAATCCTGTCCACATGATCCAACTTAAAGACTCTGTGAAATGGTTTAATAAATGCTTAATGCAGGAAGTTGTTGCTTGACATATAAAAGGGTTGTATTAATGGGAGGGAGTAATTACATTTCGGAAAGACTTCACCCACCACAAACAAATAAAACAAATCTGATTGGCTGATGGTCTGAAGCTACAGTCTACTGTAGATGATTTACTGGAGATTCTGAAGGCTCACACTTTTCTCCTAAATGACGAGGAATACATTTTATAAAATGTTACCAGTTTCTGACAAAGTATGCAAATGGACAGAGTAAGAAGTGGAATGCATTTGAAAATACACATATACATAAATGATGATATTTAAGTTGGCTTGAGAAAGCCAACTTACTGAAATGCTATTTAAATTTACAGGTATTATTATTACTATTCCTCCTAGAGCTTTAACTCTACAAACTCCAAACTCAGGCCAGATCTTCAGACTGATCTGACTCCAGTTGCTGGATCTTTTCTAACTGATCGGACTTACGGTTTTCCTAAAAATGACAATTAAAACTGGAAAAAATCCCATGGACTTACATTGACAGAATGTTCAAATGATCAACACTATTCAACTATCCAACCCTAGCAACTAGAATCATATTAGTGACATGCTAATCAGGCTAGAAACATGTTAACATTGCTAATCATGCTAACAACAGGCTTCTAATGCTAACATCATGCTAACGTCATTCTAATCATGCTAGTAACATGCTATAACTTGCTAACCCTGCTGAAAAAAACAGCATTTGCTGGTTAGGTAGGTTTTGGTGCTGGGATGCTGGTTTTAGCTGGTTTATGCTGGTCCTTTGCTGGTTTATGCTGGTTTATGCTGATCCTTTGCTGGTTTATGCTGGTCCTTGACCAGCAAAAACGAGCAAAGGACCAGCATTAACCAGCTGAGGACCAGCATAAACCAGCAAAGGACCAACATTAACCAGCTGAGGACCAGCATACACCAGCAAAGGACCAACATTAACCATCTGAGGACCAGCATACACCAGCAAAGGACCAGCATTAACCAGCAAAGGACCAGCATTAACCAGCAAAGGACCAGCATACACCAGCAAAGGACCAGCATAAACCAGCAAAGGACCAACATTAACCAGCTGAGGACCAGCATACACCAGCAAAGGACCAGCATTAAACAGCAAAGGACCAGCATTAACCAGCTGAGGACCAGCATACACCAGCAAAGGACCAGCATAAACCAGCAAAGGACCAGCATTAACCAGCAAAGGACCAACATTAACCAGCTGAGGACCAGCATACACCAGCAAAGGACCAGCATAAACCAGCAAAGGACCAGCATTAACCAGCAAAGGACCAACATTAACCAGCTGAGGACCAGCATACACCAGCAAAGGACCAGCATCCCAGCATCCCAGCACCAAAACCTACCTAACCAGCATATGCTGTTTTTTCAGCAGGAAATGATGTTAGAAACAGGCTATTAACATGTTAACAACATGCTAATCATGGTGGTAACTTGCAAACCAAACTTTTTTAGCTAGTTCTCTTAAAGTTCTTCTTGACTGCTTTAATGCAGCCGTCAACTTAAACTCCACATTTTCAAAACAGTAAACACAGAGGCCTAAACAGCGGCACTCATGGTCAGAATGACACATTTTGTTTGCAAAAGGCTCTAACCATGCCAAAACATTTAAAATATGCAACAAAAACAAATTTTACCTTCAAACAACACATCTTGCAAACAAGTACCTGTATATGAGCTCTTTCAGTCAATCATTACACAATGGACAACAAAACACAGAACACAGTGTGAATCAGTGCACCATTGCTTGTCATTGTAGCCTAATGCCAGTGTCGTTTGTTGTCTTTCTGTACAGGCTGTGTCAAATGTTTACCTTTTTGCAAAGAATTGGATGCAGAATAAGAAATGCTTTGATGCATTTTGATTTCATGACATTCATTTTTTTTCAGACCATGTCTGAAAGCTGAAATACTGTAAATATTACAGAGAATACATGTAAACCAAAATACGGCAAAATCTATTGGAGTATAAGAAATTAATTAAATAAAAATAAAATCTATTACAGTAAAGTATAACAATCTTTTAGAGTATAAGACATAGCCACTATTGATACTTAATCAAGTCTCTTCTGTCTTGACGATGGGGCCACATGGCCTCATCCACATTATATGCAATATCCTCGTATTGGACCCAAGGAAAAATCTTCTTGCATGCCTTATCCAACCTTGACATTCCTCTGCACCTATTTATTGAGCAGAAGAACACCTCTATTACATAAACTGACGGAGCGGGGTCAGCGGATGCTGAGGCACATAGTGCAAAGAGGTCGCCAACTTTCTGTCACTACAGACCTCCAAACTTCATGTGGCCTTCAGATTAGCTCAAGAACAGTGCACAAAGAGCTTCATGGAATGGGTTTCCATGGTCAAGCAGCTGCATCCAAGAAATACATAACCAAGGAGCAATGCAAAGCGTTGGATGCAGTGGTCCAAAGCACACCGCCACTGGACTCTAGAGCAATATCCTCTCTTGCAATGCACCCAGGGAAAAATCTTCTTGCATGCCTTATCCAACCTTGACATTCCTCTGCACCTATTTATTGAGCAGAAGAACACCTCTATGGGATTCGAAAATGGGGAATATGCTGGGAGGAACAGCATCATTATACGAGGGTGTACCCCAAACCACTCATTGACAAGACGGTGGTGGAACGCCACCTTGTCCCAGATAATGACGAACGAGTGGCATGCCAGGCCTCAACAGCCATCTCTCCTCGGTGGGATCAGCCTCTCATGAAGTGCATGAGGTTCAGTGTTGTATAGGCAAATAGCCGGGATATGGCATAGGACACCATCATTGGAGATGGCTGCACACATGGTTATGTTGGCACCCCTCTGTCCTGGAACTGTGATAGTGGCCCTGTACCCAATGAGGTTCCATCCACGTCTCCTCACTTTGCTGAGTTTGAAGCCGGCTTCATCAACATACACTATGTGGCCAAATGTATTCGCTCACCCATCCGAATAATCAGAATTAGGTGTTTCAATCACTTCCATGGCCACAGGTGAATAAAATCAAGCACCTAGGCATGCAGACTGTTTTTACAAACATTTGTGGAAGAATGGGTCGCTTCCAGGAGCTCAGTGAATTCCAGCGTGGAACTGTGATAGGATGCCATCTGTGCAACAAGTCCAGTCCTGAAATTTCCTCACTCCTAAATATTCCACAGTCAACTGTCAGCTGTATTATAAGGACATGGAAGCATTTGGGAATGACAGCAACTCAGCCCCGAAGTGGTAGGCCACGTAAACTGATGGAGCGGGGTCAGTGGATGTTGAGGCGCATAGTGCGAAGAGGTCACCAACTTTCTGCAGAGTCAATCGCTACAGACCTCCAAACTTCATGTGGGCTTCAGATTAGCTCAAGAACAGTGCGCAGAGAGCTTCATGGAATGGGTTTCCATGGCTGAGCAGCTGCATCCAAGCCAAGTGCAATGCAAAGCATTGGATGCAGTGGTCTAAAGCAGCGGTTCCCAATTCCAGTCCTCGCGCCCCACCGCTCTGCACATTTTGCATGTCTCTCTTAGTTAACACACCTGATTCAGATAACCAGCTCATTAGAAGTGAGGTCCATGCAGGAACTGCGATCCGATTGACATGGTCCCTGCAAAGTGTTCATTGCTCCCTGCTCCCTAAGCGGGGGAAATCTGTTTACTATACTTCGAAACATTCATTCATATATTTGCGCTACGTCACCGCATGTAGCATCTTCACACACAGATGAAACTTACTAGAGAAGTGTGACATAAGTGCATCTGTAAATAAATGCATTTTAAATTTACGTCTCGCACGCTTTAATGACCTTCAAATGGAACACATATGCTCGTTTCGAACTAATGAATAATGGTGGAATATCCTGTGATGTCCACTTCGAAGGGCAGTAACGTTGGAATAGAACAAACGTCGGAAGCGATGTGTGAAACACAAAATGTGCAGAGCGGTGGGTCGCGAGGACTGGAATTGGGAACCGCTAGTCTAAAGCATGCCGCCACTGGACTGTAGAGCAGTGGAGACGCGTCCTCTGGAGTGATGAACCGCACTTCTCCATCTGGCAATCTGATGGACGAGTCTGGGTTTGGCGGTTACCAGGAGAACGGCTGACTTGTCTGACTTGTCTGACTTGTCTGACTTGTCTGACTGCATTCTGCCTAGTGTAAAGTTTAGTGGAGGGGGGATTATGGTGTGGGGTTGTTTTTGAGGAGCTGGGCTTGGCCCCTTAGATCTAGTGAAAGGAACTCTGAATGCTTCAGCATGCCAAGACATTTTGGACAATTCCACGCTCCCAACTTTGTGAGAATAGTTTGGAGATGGCCCTTTCCACTTCCAACATGACTGCACAAAGCAATGTCCATAAAGACATTTATGGCAGAGTCTGATGTGGATGAACTTGACTGGCCTGCACAGAGTCCTGACCTCAACACCTTTGGGATGAATTAGAGCAGACACTGAGAGCCAGGCCTTCTCGTCCAACATCACTGTGTGACCTCACAAATGTGCTATTGGAAGAATGGTCAAAAAAACCTTGTGGAATAACAGCCTTGCCAGAAGAGTTGAAGCTGTTTTAGCTGCAAAGGGTGGACCCTATGGATTAGGAATGGGATGTCACTTAAGTTCATATACGAGTCAAGGCAGGTGAGCGAATACTTTTGGCAGTATAATGTATATGAAGACATGATGTGCCCACTCAACTTCAAACAAAACAGGGGTCCCCAAACTTTTTTTCTGAGAGGGCCACATAATTTTCTTTTCTTTACTGGGGGGCCGGGTCGGTTTGTAAAAGAAAATACCAAGGGCCTGGACTAGTATAATTGTTATTTTATTATGATTTTACCTGTATTTATTCTGCCTTTTAATGCTAGAATAGCTTATTTTGTTATGCACCACACAGACAAATTATAATTTCTTTTCAAAAAATATACAGGTGCATCTCAATAAATTAGAATGTCATGGAAAAGTTAATTTCAGTAATTCAACTCAAATTGTGAAACCTGTGTATTAAATACATTTAATGCACACAGACTGAAGTAGTTTAAGTCTTTAGTTATTTTAATTGTGATGATTTGGCTCACATTTAACAAAAAAAAAACATCAATTCACTATCTCAACAAATTAGAATATGGTGACATGCTAATCAGATTATCAACACCTGCAAAGGTTTCTCGTCAAAATGGTCTCTCAGTTTGGTTCACTATAATACACAATCATGGGGAAGACTGCTGATCTGACAGTTGTCCAGAAGACAATCACTGACACCCTTCACAAGGAGGGTAAGCCACAAACATTCATTGCCAAAAAAGCTGGCTGATCACAGAGTGCTGTATACAAGCATGTTGGCAGAAAGTTGAATCAAGAGAACCGCAGCCTTGACAGGCTTGTCAAGCAAAATCAATTCAAGAATCCACTGTGTTTTTTGAATCACACGTCAAACTCTGCCTTCATTTTCAGCGCTTCCACAGACTTTTCACCTGGGAATGGGGCCACTGGTTTCTCAGCTGAAAAACTTTGGGTAACTGGGAGATGAATGAAGTCTTGCTTTTGCACCTGTCCCACAAGCAGTGCTAGTTTCACCTCAAAAGGGTCATTTTGTCATCGCTTTGAATTTTCTAGCTGGCTCGCGCATCACCTGGTCGATTGCGATGACACATTATGTTGAATGTACCATTTTGTTGGTGAATTTAACAAATAATTAGGCTATGTTAATAACTAAGGGAAATTTTAGTTTGAAAGTCAACCTTTATTATCAAATACCGATATGATATAAGTAAGACATATATTTAAAATTTTTCATTTTTCATTTTCAAAATGACTCTGTGGCATTGTTCAGAGGGCCGGTCCAAATGTGGGGGCGGGCCGCATTCGGCATTCGGCCTTAGTTTGGGGACCCCTGCTCTAAGTAAAAAAAAGGCAAAATTACAATGAAAGGTGACTCCAGTTGACACTAATTGCATGACATGACAAGGCATTACAGTATAGTAATGTTTCCTTACCTCCACATATTGGCATCTGGCCTCCTTCACAACATCAGAGTTCCATTGAAATGGAACTCTATAGAGCTGCTTCATGGCCAAATGGTTCCTTCTTAGGATGTGGTCAATAGTGGTCAGGCTCACGTTGTTGATTTTCCTAACCCAGCCAGCAATGACATGTGGGGCCCAGATGAGGGCTTCATGGGCGGCAAATGTGGGCCCCATTATGGGCTTGCACCCGGGATTTACATTGGGGCCAGCCGTGGAAGCCCAGACTTACTAAGTGGGACCTGTAAGGGTACTGCATGGGTCTTAATTGGGCAATTCATGCCAAACCCATTTGGGCCCCACCTGCCCAAAGAGTGGGTTTGCACACGTGATCCACATGGGGGCCAGCCGTGGATGCCCAGATGGGTTTTAAGTGGGATCTGTAAGGGTCTTATGTGGGTCTTAACCGGGCAATACATGTCAGACCCATTTGGGGCCCACCAGTCTGTAGGGGTTTAAAGTGGGCTTGCACCCGGGATCCACATGGGGGCCAGCCGTGGATGCCCAGATGGGTTTTAAGTGGGATTTGTAAGGGTCTTGTGTGGGTCTTAACCGGGCAATACATGTCAGACCCATTTGGGGCCCACCAGTCTGTAGGGGTTTAAAGTGGGCTTGCACCCGGGATCCACATGGGGGCCAGCCGTGGATGCCCAGGTGGGTTTTAAGTGGGATCTGTAAGGGTCTTATGTGGGTCTTAACCGGGCAATACATGTCAGACCCATTTGGGGCCCACCAGTCTGTAGGGGTTTAAAGTGGGCTTGCACCCGGGATCCACATGGGGGCCAGCCGTGGATGCCCAGATGGGTTTTAAGTGGGATTTGTAAGGGTCTTGTGTGGGTCTTAACCGGGCAATACATGTCAGACCCATTTGGGGCCCACCAGTCTGTAGGGGTTTAAAGTGGGCTTGCACCCGGGATCCACATGGGGGCCAGCCGTGGATGCCCAGGTGGGTTTTAAGTGGGATCTGTAAGGGTCTTATGTGGGTCTTAACCGGGCAATACATGTCAGACCCATTTGGGGCCCACCAGTCTGTAGGGGTTTAAAGTGGGCTTGCACCTGGGATCCACATGGGGGCCAGCCGTGGATGCCCAGGTGGGTTTTAAGTGGGATCTGTAAGGGTCTTATGTGGGTCTTAACCGGGCAATACATGTCAGACCCATTTGGGGCCCACCAGTCTGTAGGGGTTTAAAGTGGGCTTGCACCCGGGATCCACATGGGGGCTAGCCGTGGATGCCCAGATGGGTTTTAAGTGGGATCTGTAAGGGTCTTATGTGGGTCTTAACCGGGCAATACATGTCAGACCCATTTGGGGCCCACCAGTCTGTAGGGGTTTAAAGTGGGCTTGCACCCGGTATCCACATGGGGGCAAGCCGTGGATGCCCAGGTGGGTTTTAAGTGGGATCTGTAAGGGTCTTATGTGGGTCTTAATCGGGCAATTCCTGACAGACCCATTTGGGCCCCACCTGCCCAAAGGGGTTTAAAGTGGGTTTGCACCCGGGATCCACATGGGGGCCAGCCAACGCCCAGGAGGTCCAGGCCGCCCCAGACGCCCCCCCGGGATGTGCCGGAATCCGCCCCCGCGCCCTAGTCACACATCCGGACGCCCCGGCAGCACCCCCCCCCCCCCCAAATAATTACAATAAAAAAAAACTTCAATAAAGTGTCAAAGCATGCTCAAGGTGGACAATTAACATTTTTATTTAAAAGACAAAAAACAGTCTGCAATACAAAGTCTGCAAATGCCATATAAAATTTACATTTTACATTTCAGCTATTTTTTAAGAAATACAGCACAATTAAATTAAAAGAACATGGGACAGTTTCATTAAAACGTTTAATTAAATATATGTTTACCTTAAAATTATTAGAAAATATTTCCTGATAATTCACTCACCCCCATGTAATCCAAGATGTTCATATCTTTCTTTCTTTCTTTAAGTCGAAAAGAAAGTAAAGTTTTTGAGGAGTAGATTTCAGGATTTTTCTCCATATAGTGGACTTCAGTTGGATTAAGGTCAAGGATAAAGGTTTCAAAATTTCAATACAGCTTTCAAAGGGCTTTACAAGTACCCAGTGACCCTTATTCCTTGGGTGGGATGATGTAGAGCCCTTTGAAGCTGCATTGACAATTAAATTTGGACCTTCAACCCCTTGGCTCCCATTTAAATAAGGAGAAAAATCCTGGAATGTTTTCCTCAAAAACCTTTTTGACAGAAAAAGAGACAGACACAAGCATCTTGAATGACACATGAGTGAGTAAATTATCAGCAGGAAATATTTGTGTCAGAATTGAACTAGTCCTTTAAAACTGAATAAATACAAAACCAATACATCTACAAAATTGTCAAGATTAACAATTTTATTAGTTTCAGATGTAAATTTAGATTATTGAATTTTTCATTACCAGTTATTCAGAGCTCCGAGGTGAAATTTAACTGAAAATGCATTTCTATTTCATCCACATCATTTTATTTTAATCCACACTATTCTACTGACTCCCATGGGCTCCAAATACAGTGGTGTCCAAAATTATTAGAACACTAGTATTTTTACCAGCTAAAAATTATTTTAATTCAGTCATGTCTATCTTTTGCTGTAGTGTTTCAATGGGTAATTTATTTTATATTTCTAAACATTAATTTTGCCATTAAATGTAATAATCCAGTAAGATTTTTGTTTGACAACAGCCAGTGCTCCAAACAGAGATCTGATCTTATCATCATCCATTCTGCACAGAATGACATGAAGAAACAGAACAAACTGAGACAGATTAAATCTAGAAGAACTGTGGCAACGTCTCCAAGATGCTTCAAGAGAGCCACCTGCAAACCTGAAAAACTATCCGCAAGTGCACCAAGTGCAAAAGCTGCTTTAAACACAAGATGATGGTCACACCAAATGTTGATTTAATTTAGTTAAAAGAAGTTAATTGATAAAGAAAACATTTGACATTTTTATCTACATTCTCATTTTACAGAATTTGTACACAAGTGCTTAAAACTTTTAACAGTACTGCTTTGCTGGTAGGTTTCTTTAAGCATCTTGGAGATGTTGCCACAGTTCTTCTGAATTTAAATGATGAGATTAGACCTCTGTGTGAAGCGCTGTTTGTTTTCATACTTATTGTGTCACTGATTATTATAATTAATGGCAAAAAGAACGCTTGGAAATGTAAACTGATATTTCATACTGACACACTATAGCAAATGAAATAAATAAGTTTAAACCATTAGTTAAGGTAGTTTAAATACTAGTGTTCTAATAATTTTGGGCACCACTGTAGCTCTGATAATTAATGTAGTGTGAGAATAAGTGAAACCAAAACATACAACAAAAGGTCCATGACTCTGCACCAGAAGTGACAGACACACCAGATAAAGAGCAGTCCTCCTCCAAATGGCCAGGAATCAGCTGAATCAGCTGGGGGTAAAAAACAAAACAAAAACAAATTTAAAACAAAAAACTGAAGAAAAATACTACGAACTTTCCTTTAAAAATAAATTAATGTTAAATTAATGTGTGTCTTAATGTAAAATGAATACTTACTTCCTCTGCAGATCATGTAGTAGAAGATTTTCATTCCCAAAACTTCTGGATCATAAGGGGAAACACACACACAAGCAATCAATTAAATTAAAATTAATTTGTTTGATAAGACATTATCTACTTACTGACAGACATGGGCTTGCAAAAATGTACTCACCGGCTCCATACCAAATCTGCACAGCTGATCCAAAATCCTGGTTTACATAGTATTCTTCTCCATGGAGTCCAATGATCATGCTTTCAGGTTCTCTCTCTGTCAGATGAGTTCACATAACAGTGTTCTTAGGTTACTCATTTTGAAGTTCTGTCACATTTTATGAGTTTGATCTTAAAACTAGCATGGGTGCACGATATGACCATATTATTTCACAATAGTAATATATCACAGTATAGTTATTTATAATATTGTATTTCATTCAACATACGATCAAAGTAGTTACAAACAATAGGACTAATACAAAGGCAAGTTAAGTACATTTAATGATTTTTCTCTTTAGTATTTTGTTGTTTGATTATAATTAAGACCGACTGGTAACGTTAGGCTTAATTATACTGCTGTAACTTTAAGAAGAAAATGCACAGATCCAGTAACTGACACCTAACCTGGTTTGTTAATCTTGAATCAAAACATTAGTGACTGTATTTAGGTCAATTACATCTTAAGTAAACTGTCTGTATTTGACTATTCAAGTGAGCTGCAGATTTATTTCACTACATATATTCGGCAAGACATAAATATAATGTTACCGCCTAGCCGCAGCTAACAGTATTAGTTAATACTAACAAAACACAGTAACACACACTGGTAGGATACTAAGATATGTAATCGCGATTAGTATATCACTTCAGTACCATATTGTAACTAGCGTAACAGTCTATAGAACTTTATATAATAGTAAAAGGTACTTACCTTTTGCAGTTTGCATGATCTTTAGCTGCAGCTAAAAGTCCATATTCGCGTTTGTTTGTTCTCAATCTTCATCCCACAACCAAAACTCGCTCAAAATATGAATTAAACAGTCAGACGTAAAATAATCCACGTGAAAGCCGTTGCTATAGAAATGACCGAAACAGACTGCAACAGAAGCCGATCAGCATATTCAAATTTAACCGGGAAACGGCTCCCTACTAGTCATTGGCCAGAATAATCAAAGGCAGCGATAATCAAACGCTCATTGGCTGTCGCCAGTACCGTCATAGATTGCAAGTTGCCGTGTTTCACTTTCAGCCGGTAATGCGTGATTTAAATAAGAAAGCGCGTCATTAGCTTTTTCAGCATTTAACAACTTGAATTATGCACTGCTTCCCACACTAAATTATCATCCTACTGTATATTCCAGCAGAGAGGACTGCAAACGTATTGTCATTTGGACTACTGTGGTATTGCTTTTTGACACGACTAATGCAAATAAATTATACACTCACTCTTTATTGGTTAATTTTTTCTTTATAACAATAAAAAAATGTAATGCAATACATTTTTATTGCATGGTTACATGATTTGTGGATTTTAAGACTGATTTTCTATTTTATACATATTCTACTTTTTTAGAATTACAGAGTTTTAATGTAAAATACACCTAAATAAAAACTAATATGATTTACTTTCAAATTACACCGTGTTCCAAATTATTATGCAAATTATATCTTTCTCCGATTTTCATAATTAGTCAATGCAAATGACAGTCAGTATAATTTTTTAAGTTATCAAACATAGGGTATAATTTGAATTTTATTGAACAAACCTCCTAATGATAACAGTATTTATTTCAAAAATAAAAAAATTAAAATGCACTGTTCCAAATTATTATTCACAACAGAGTTAAAACATTTTATAGGTTGTAAAGAACTGAAAATTGGCATTTTCTGAATTTGCAGCATTAGGTGGTCATATTTACTGAAATCAAAAGCTATTTCAATCAAAAACATCCTAACAGGGCAAGTTACATCTTAACATATATAGGACCCCTTCTTTGATATCACTATCACAATTCTTGCATCCATTGAACTTGTGAGTTTTTGGAGAGTTTCTGATGGAATATGTTTGCAGGATGCCAGAATAGCCTCCCAGAGCTGCTGTTTTGATGTGAACTGCTTCCCAACCTAATAGATCTTTTGCTTGAGGATGCTCCAAAGGTTCTCAATCTGGTTGAGGTCAGGGGAGGATGGTGGCCACACAATGAGTTTCTCATTTTCATACTTTGCCGAGGTCATTTTCACACCTTCAGGGACCCTAAAGGAACCTACCAGCTCTCTCCCTATGATTCCAGCCCAAAACGCCACCTCCTTGTTAACGTCGCAGCCTTGTTGGGACATGTTCCATCCACTATTCCATCCATCTGGACCATCCAAAGATGCACGACACTCATCAGTAAACAAGACTGTTTGAAAATTAGTCTTCATGTATGTCTGGGCCCACTGCAACCATTTCTGCTTGTGAGCATTATTAGGAGTGGCCGAATAGTAGGTTTATGCTCAACTGCAAGCCTCTGAAGGATCCTACACCTTGATGTTCGCGGGACTCCAGAGGCACCAGCAGCTTCAAATACCTGTTTTCTACTTTGTAATGGCATTTTAGCAGCTGCTCTCTTAATCTGATGAATTTGTCTGGTAGAAACCGTCCTCATTCTGCCTTTTCCTGAACAAACCAGTCTGTGCTCTGAATCAGCCACAAATCTGCATCAGATCACACTTAAGTTTTTGTGAAATATCTAATGTTTTCATACCTTGTCCAAGGCATTGTACTATTTGACACTTTTCGTCAGCAGAGAGACCTTTTTTCTTTCCCATATTGCTTGAAACCTGTGGCCTGCTTAATAATGTGGAACATCCTTTCATAAGTAATTTTCCTTTAATTGGGCTCATTTGGCAAACTATTTATCACAGGTGTCTGAGATTCATTTCAGTGATCCAAAGAGCCATGAGACACAATACCATCCATGAGTTTAATTGAAAAACAATTTTTTTTATGTTTATGACACTTACATCCAATTTGCATAATAATTTGGAACACGGTGTACAAAAAGAACATTAAATTGTTAGTATAGACATAAACCTTAATGAGCTACATTATTTAATTACAGATTGTTTTTGTAATTTTATGTCAATGTGTAAGTAATTTAAGAAAACAGAAAAAATACTGCAAAAAAAAAGAATTCCTGTAATTTGTCATTAATGGAATAATACTTAAAATAATAGTTAAGTTGTTAATTTACAGATATTGTTTGTAATTTTACAATGTTTTTAACAATTTAAAATAACACAAAAAATACTGTAAAAGTAATTTTCCTGTATAAAAAATAAAAAAAAATGTAATTTGCCTTTAATGATATAGGACCTAAAATAACAGTCAAGTTGTTAGTTTACAGATATTGTTAGTAATTAGTGGTGGGCATAGATTTTTTTTTTTTAATCTAGATTAATCTCACTGTAATTTTGAAATTAATCTAGATTAATCTAGATTAAAATGGCTAATTTGAATTCTGCTGAAGGCTATCCGAATATGTGTGCTACCCAAATAATGACTAAAAGGTAGTCTTTGAGAATGGGTTTCTCAAGCCAGGTGGCACATTAGACCAGGCACTCATCTCCTGTTTCCAAAATGCATCACAAACTGCTTGACAATTGCATTTACAACATAATTAACTATACAAACTTGTGTAACCAAGTACTTCTGCGCAAAAGGCTGCATGACGTGCGCGTTCCCCTTAAATACACAGACGCGTGCGGGCATGGATATCTGTGTGCATAGTCTTCGATTAAACTGCGTTGCTTTTAGAAGCGTCAATTCAGTTGTTGCATATAGTTTAATGTCTTTATTTCGGGATTATCAAAGTAAATTATAACTCAAATTTGAGATTTTACTGGGGCACGTGCAGGGTCTAGCAACGCACCTGCCCTGAAGCAAACCCGGCGGCTTCATAGGTGCATCCATGTTTGCACGTCTCGTTTGATGTGGTCATTTCACACTCACAGTAGGCATACACACAGGTTGAAGACACGTTCTCACCTCCTACAGTGGCTATAGGTATACGTCATCCGCACTAAAATATCAAGGTGAAAGTCATCATATCTTGCGTAGTTTAGACCCAGTTCCCAACCCAACTTTGAGAATAGATTAACGGCGATATTCTTTTTATCGCCTGATAAGAGTCTCACGTTAACGCAGCACGTTAACGCCAATAACGGCCCACCACTATTAGTAATATTACTAAGTTATGAATGTAATTTGAAATCACAGAAAACTACTGTAAAAAAGTTAGTTATTTTCTGTAAAATTAGTAAATTAGTAAATTAGTAAAACTGCAGTTCAAACCAAACTTAGCTTATAAATATGCCATTCAAGACGCATATATGTGTTCCCAGATCAAACCTATGCCCACTTGGCCCATAAATATGCCATTCAAGACCCATATATGCGTTCCCAGATCAAACCCATGCCCACTTGGCCCATAAATATGTAATGCAGGACCCATATATGTATTCCCAGTTCAAACCCATGTCCACTTGGCCCATAAATATGTCATGCAAGACCCATATATGTATTCCCATATCAAACCCATGTCCACTTGGCCCATAAATATGTCATGCAGGACCCATATGTATTCCCATATCAAACCCATGCCCACTTGGCCCATAAATATGTCATGCAGGACCCATATGTATTCCCAGATCAAACCTATGCCCACTTGGCCCATAAATATGCCATTCAAGACCCATATATGCGTTCCCAGATCAAACCCATGCCCACTTGGCCCATAAATATGCCATTCAAGACCCATATATGCATTCCCAGATCAAACCCATGCCCACTTGGCCCATAAATATGTCATGCAGGACCCATATATGTATTCCCAGATCAAACCCATGCCCACTTGGCCCATAAATATGTCATGCAGGACCCATATTTGTGTTCCCAGATCAAACCCATGCCCACTTGGCCCATAAATATGTCATGCAGGACCCATATTTGTGTTCCCAGTTCAAACCCATGCCCACTTGGCCCATAAATATTCCATGTAGGACCCATATATGCATTCCCAGTTCAAACCCATGCCCACTTGGCCCATAAATATGTCATGCAGGACCCATATGTATTCCCAGATCAAACCCATGCCCACTTGGCCCATAAATATGCCATGCAGGACCCATATATGCATTCCCAGATCAAACCCATGCCCACTTGGCCCATAAATATGCCATGCAGGACCCATATATGCATTCCCAGTTCAAATCCATGCCCACTTGGCCCATAAATATGTCATGCAGGACCTATATTTGTGTTCCCATTTTAAACCCATGCCCACTCGGCCAATAAAAATTCTATGCAGGACCCATATGTGCATTCCCAGTTCAAACCCATGCCCACTTGGCCAATAAATATGCCATTCAAGACCCATATATGCGTTCCCATATCAAACCCATGCCCACTTGGCCAATAAATATGTCATGCAGGACCCATATATGTATTCCCAGATCAAACCCATGCCAACTTGGCCCATAAATATGTCATGCAGGACCCATATATGCATTCCCAGTTCAAACCCATGCCCACTTGGCCCATAAATATGTCATGCAGGACCCATATATGTATTCCCAGTTCAAACCCATGCCCACTTGGCCTATAAAAATTCTATGCAGGACCCATATGTGCATTCCCAGTTCAAACCCATGCCCACTTGGCCCATAAATATGCCATGCAGGACCCATATATGCATTCCCAGTTCAAACCCATGCCCACTTGGCCCATAAATATGTCATGCAGGACCCATATATGTATTCCCAGATCAAACCCATGCCCGCTTTGCCCATAAATATGTCATGCAGGACCCATATATGTATTCCCAGATCAAACCCATGCCCACTTGGCCCATAAATATGTCATGCAGGACCCATATTTGTGTTCCCAGTTCAAACCCATGCCCACTTTGCCCATAAATATGTCATGCAGGACCCATATTTGTGTTCCCAGTTCAAACCCATGCCCACTTGGCCCATAAATATGTCATGCAGGACCCATATATGTATTCCCAGATCAAACCCATGTCCACTTGGCCCATAAATATGTCATGCAGGACCCATATATGTATTCCCAGATCAAACCCATGCCCACTTGGCCCATAAATATGTCATGCAGGACCCATATTTGTGTTCCCAGTTCAAACCCATGCCCACTTTGCCCATAAATATGTCATGCAGGACCCATATTTGTGTTCCCAGTTCAAACCCATGCCCACTTGGCCCATAAATATGTCATGCAGGACCCATATATGTATTCCCAGATCAAACCCATGCCCACTTGGCCCATAAATATGTCATGCAGGACCCATATATGTGTTCCCAGTTCAAACCCATGCCCACTTGGCCTATAAAAATTCTATGCAGGACCCATATGTGCATTTCCAGTTCAAACCCATGCCCACTTGGCCCATAAATATGTCATGCAGGACCCATATTTGTGTTCCCAGTTCAAACCCATGCCCACTTGGCCCATAAATATGTCATGCAGGACCCATATATGTATTCCCAGATCAAACCCATGCCCACTTGGCCCATAAATATGTCATGCAGGACCCATATATGTGTTCCCAGTTCAAACCCATGCCCACTTGGCCTATAAAAATTCTATGCAGGACCCATATGTGCATTTCCAGTTCAAACCCATGCCCACTTGGCCTATAAAAATTCTATGCAGGACCCATATGTGCATTTCCAGATCAAACCCATGTCCACTTGGCCCATAAATATGTCATGCAGGACCCATATATGTATTCCCAGATCAAACCCATGCCCACTTGGCCCATAAATATGTCATGCAGGACCCATATTTGTGTTCCCAGTTCAAACCCATGCCCACTTTGCCCATAAATATGTCATGCAGGACCCATATTTGTGTTCCCAGTTCAAACCCATGCCCACTTGGCCCATAAATATGTCATGCAGGACCCATATATGTATTCCCAGATCAAACCCATGCCCACTTGGCCCATAAATATGTCATGCAGGACCCATATATGTGTTCCCAGTTCAAACCCATGCCCACTTGGCCTATAAAAATTCTATGCAGGACCCATATGTGCATTTCCAGTTCAAACCCATGCCCACTTGGCCCATAAATATGCCATGCAGGACCCATATATGCATTCCCAGATAAAACCCATGCCCACTTGGCCCATAAATATGTCATGCAAGACCCATATATGTGTTCCCAGATCAAACCCATGCCCACTTGGCCCATGCCTGTCCCTTATGTGACCCATGTAATCAGCTCATATGGGCTTCCTATGTGGGACTCATACTACAAAACCTACATGGGACCCGCTGATTTCACCCAGCCAAAGCCCATGCCCACACAGTTCCCATGGAACCCGTAGTTAACCCAGCTGGGCCCCACAAGTCATTGCTGGCTGGGAAATGTGCCCTGATTTCCAGACTCCTCTTCCTTGGACCCCGCTACCTCTTACTCTCATTCTCATTCTCACACTTATCTGCCTTAGACCTCCTCCATCCATGCTGGCAAAGAACAACACAGACATGGCACCTTTTTTTATAAGGCCTGCAGGCTAATTGCTAATTGAAGATTTGTGTGAAGAAGTGTCAAACAGGTGCTTCAGTGATTTCAAACTGATCTAGGTAGTTTCTAATAGTTAGGAATAGATGGTTTCTGTTTAGTTACCATAGCTAAAACAATGGAGTTTGGACTGCTTGAATGACATCCGTGTTAACTGTTTTGCAAAGGGGTGGGGAAAATGTGTCAATCCAATGAGAAAGGGTTAACACATTCGCAAGACGTGTCTTCTGCTCTGCTGAGATAGCGATGATAAAAACTGAGTGGATCCTAGTTTCTTTAACCAGGTCAAAGCAATCAAGAAAAACTGTAAATGTATTTTTATTTATTTAGAGAGACTTTGCCACTACAGTACAAAAAGTGTAAATAAAACCATACAAAAAAAAAACTTTTATTGGGCTGTAAAGTTAAAGTCAACATTTATAAGTCAACGTTATGCGCTGTGAAGGCTGTAAGGGATATACAGTATGTAGCATCATGTATGTTTTCCAGACCTGCAAGACCTTTATTCATTTTCTGAACACAAATTAAGTTATTTTTTTAAAGAAATCTGACAAAAAGTATACTCTAAAGTTACGGTTGAACCACTGGACTATTTTAACAATGTCCTTACTACCTTTCTGGGCCTCGGATGTGTCAGTTGCATTGCTGTCTATGCAGGGTCAGAAAGCTCTAGAATTTAATAAAAAATGTTTTAATTTGTGTTCCGAAGATGGTTTAAAACATCGTGAGGGTTAGTTATTAATGACAACATTTTCAGTTTAGGGTGAACTAACTCTTTAACTTGGTCTGATGGACACATCAAATGTGTGCAAGATTCATAGTAGAAATGTAAACATTTCTCACAGTCTGACATTTCCTCCATGTGTAGTTTTTTCCAAGTCTAAAATTTGTTATAATACAGTGCCTTGCAAAAGTATTCATACCCCTTCATTTTTTTTCAGTTTGTTTTGTTGCAGCATTATGTTAAACTGCTTTAAATTAGTCTTTCCCCACATCAGTTTACACTCCATAAACCATAATAATGACAAAGCAAAACCAGATTTGCAAATTTTACACATTTATTAAAAATAAAACACTGAAATAAGTACATTGCATAAGTATTCATACCCTTAACTCAGTACATAGTTGAAGCACCTTTACAGCCTCAAGTCTTTTTGGGTCTGATGGGACAAGCTTTGCACATCTGCATTTGGCAATGATCTGCCATTCTTTGCCTCACCTTTTCACCTCTCAAGCTCTGTCAGCTTGGATGGGGGCTACCAGACATTTTCTAGAGTCCTAGTTGTTCCAATCATCTTCCATGGATAATGGAGACTACACGCTTCTGTGAACCTTCAATGCAGCAGATTTGTTTCTGAACTCTTCCCTAGATCATTGCCTTAACGCAAGTCTGTCACTGAGCTCTACAGGCATTTATCTTGACCTCAGGACTTGGTTTTGGCTCTGATATGCATTTTCAGCTGTAAGACCTTTTCTGAGAGGTGTGTGCCTTTCTAAATCAGACTTATTCAAATGAATTTGCCACAGTTGAACTTCACTCCAAGTGTAGTAACATCTAGAAGCAATATGAATGCTCCTGAGCTAAATTTCGAGTGTCCCAGAAAAGGGTATGAATACTTATGCAACGGGATCTTTTCAGTTTTTTATTTCTAATAAATTTGCAAAGTTGTTACAAACCTTTGTGCTGTCATTATGGTGTATGAGATGTAGATTGATGTGGGAAAAAAAGTAATTTAAAGTAGTTTAGCATAATGCTGCAACAAAACATGAATTTTGCAAGGCACTGTAAATGTAGAAAGTCACATCTCTTGTTAATCATTGTTTAACTTCTATAATGTTTAAAATGTATATTTAGAAGAGACAAAGTGAGGTCACAGAGAAACATCTAATAGAAAATGTTGCCTCTTACAGAAAAATGTAGGCAGTACCATGGATTACCAATACCTTAGTACAGCTAAAACCATGGTAGAGTCTCGTTTTGGTCTGTTAGTTTTCCTTCCATTTCAGTTCCATGTGTTCATTTCCTCATTTGCTGTGACAGTTAATGCTCGCTTAGTGCACCTGTTTCTTGTTCACTTTGTTTTTTCCTGTGTATTTGAGCCCTCAGTTTAGTTCTACTCATTGTCCAGTACTAACTTTGCTTCATCATGTGAAGGGGTTATATTGCTTCTCTGCTATGGTCTTGGTTATGGTTTCATGTATTGAACACCTTTGTTTTGTTTTGCTTTAAATAACGTTACAGCAGCTGTTAATACAGTTTATGCACATCGCCTCTTCCTTCCCTTCACTTCGCCTGCACTGAAGTAGGACTCAAGTACATCTTCAAAAGTAATTTCAGAATTACTTCTCTTGTTTTTGAAATATAGTTAGTGCACTGCTATAGTGTATATATATAAAAGTATAGTGTATAGTCTATAAAAGTAGACCTTTCAAGCTTTCTATACATTTCTCATGTCTAGGTATTTGCTAAGATTCAGGTTGTTATATTTACATGTCTGTGAAGAGAAGTGACAGAGACCGAGACGGCAGAGAGCGCACCCTGTTTATTTTCTTTATTTTACAAAAGTACATTGTTTTGTTGCTATCACAGTGAGGTCAATAAGTATGTGATCACCCTGTGATTTTGCAAGTTCTCTTACTTAGAAATCATGGAGGGGTCTACAATTTTCAGCATAGGTGCATTTCCACTGTGAGAGACAAAACAAGATAAAAACCCGGGAATCACATTGAATGATTTTTTTAACAATTTATTTGTGAATTACTGTGTCAAATAAGTATTTGATCACTTGAGTCAAAAAAATTTAATATTTGGTACAGCAGCCTTTGTTAACAATTACAGAGGTCAAACGGTTCCTGTAGTTCTTCAGCAGGTTTGCACACACTGCAGGAGGGATTTTGGCCCACTCCTCCATACAGATCTTCTCTAGATCTGTCAGGTTTTGGGGCTGTTGCTGAGCAACACAGAGTTTCAGCTCCCTCCAAAGATTTTCTATTGGATTTAGGTCTGGTGACTCCAGAAACTTGATATGCTTCTTACGGAGCCACTCCTTGGTTTTCCTGGCTGTGTGCTTTGGGTCATTGTCATGTTGGAAGACCCAGCCACGACCCATCTTTAATGCTCTGACTGAGGGAAGGAGGTTTTTGCCCAATATGTCACAATACATGGCCCCGTTCATCCTCTCCTTATTACAGTGCAGTCGTCCTGTCCCCTGTGCAGAAAAACACCCCCAGAGCATGATGCTTCCAGTCCCATGCTTCACTGTAGGTATGGTATTATTGGGATGATACTCATCATTCTTCTTCCTCCAAACACAGCGAATGGAGTTAAGACCAAAAAGTTTGGTCTCATCTGACCACAGGACTTTCTCCCATGACTCCTCTGGATCATCCAGATGGTCCCTGGCAAACTTCAGACGGGCCTGGACATGGGCTGACTTAAGCAGGGGAACCTTCCGTGCGATGCAAGATTTTAAACCATGACATCTTAGTGTATTACTGATAGTAGCCTTGGAAACGATGGTCCCAGCTCTCTTCACGGCATTGACCAGCTCCTCCCGTGTAGTTCTGGGCTGATTCTTCACCATTCTTGGCATCAGTGATATCCCACGAGGAGAGATCTTCCGTGGGGCCCCAGTCCGAGGGACATTGACAGTCATCATTAGCCTCTTCCATTTTCTGACAATTGCTCCAACAGTTGCTCTTTTTTCACCAAGCTGCTTGGCAATTGCCCCGTAGCCCTTTCCAGCTTTGTAAAGGTCTACAATTTTGTCTCTTGTGTCTTCTGACAGCTCTTTGGTTTTGCCCATGTTGCTACTTAGACTTTGGCTGATTGTGGGGTGCACAGGTGTCTTTATGACCGCCAACGACCTCAAACAGGTGCTACTAATTTAGAATCATGAGCAGAGTGTAGCTGGACTATTTAAAAGCAAAATAACAGGTCTTTGAGGGCCAGAAATCTGGCTGATAAGCAAGTGATCAAATACTTATTTGACACAGTAATTCAAAAAAAAAAAAAAAAAAGTTAAATAATCATAAAATGTGATTTCCGGATTTTTATTTTTAGATTAGTCTCTCGCAGTGGAAATGCACCAATGCTGAAAATTGTAGACCCCTCCATGATTTCTAAATAAGAGAACTTGCAAAATCACAGGGTGATCAAATACTTATTGACCTAATTTTATAACTATACTATACCTTAATCTTATCTGTGGGATGTTTTTCATGTCCGCGGGTTGAAGCGATCCCCATAACATGATATTTAGCCCATAGAAGGTGTCTCACATTTTCCCACAGCAACATTAAAATAGTGTAGATTAGTGTGACATAATTAATATTGGGGGCATTCAAGTTATGACATATTTTAACATTTAAAAAAAAGGAGCACAATAGTTACATTCCATGGTAATTAATTACTTCCATGAAGATGTAACTCAGTTACTAAATCTATTTAGGGTGATATGGCCTAAATCATGGCCTAAATCATGGCCTAAATCATGGCCTAAATCTTGGCCTAAATCTTGGCCTAAATCTATCAGGGTGAGACCCTGCAGCCCAAGACCGGTTGCTCACTGAAGCTAAGCAGGGTTGAGCCTGGTCAGTACCTGGAAGGGAGACCTCCTGGGAAAACTAGGTTGCTGTTGGAAGAGGTGTTAGTGAGGCCAGCAGGGGGTGTTCACCCTGTGGTCTATGTGGGTCCTAATGCCCCAGTATAGTGATGGGGACACTATAGTGTAAAAGGCACCGTCCTTCGGATGAGATGTTAAACCGAGGTCCTGACTCTCTGTGGTCATTAAAAATCCCATGGCACTTCTCGTAAAGAGTAGGGGTGTAACCCCGGTGTCCTGGCCAAATTCCCTCCACTGGCCCTGGTCAATCATGGCCTCCTAATAATCCCCATTCATTGAATTGGCTCCATAACTCTCTCCTCTCCACCTGTAGCTGGTGTGTGGTGAGCGCACCGGCGCCGTTGTACTGTGGCTGCCGACGCATCATCCAAGTGGATGCTGCACACTGGTGATGGTTGAGGAGAGATCCCCCATATGATTGTAAAGCACTTTGGGTGTACGGCAATACACAATGAAAGCGCTATATAAATGCATCATTCATTCATTTGTGAGTAGTAACTAGTAAATATAACTAATTACTTTATTAAAGTAACATATGCCCAAAACTGCACATTTGTCATGAAGAGGGTAAAGTTGAGATATTATTATTATGAAAAGCATCATCCACAGCTTCTCCTATCAGAAATGTTGTCAAATCATCAAATGTGTTCATGGTGCATTGATGAATGTGAATGATTGTTTGTGCTGTTGGATCATAAAGTGTTGCATGTTAAGGTGAGGCCGCTGTGACTCAGTAGTGATAATATGAGGGATCTGATAGATGAACGCACCTCTGTAGGTGTAGGACACACCACAGTTACACATTTACAGAGAGGTGCCCATCACTGACATCACAGCAGCAGTGGGGTATATAAATCCAGACCAACACTTACCTGCACAAGCACAGGAACGGAAGCCTTACCCAAACAAAGGACTCCGAGACGCCAGACCCATCGCGCATACCCTACTTTGGACCGTATTTGACTCTAGCAAAGACTGAATTATGTGTTCTGGAGGTTTTGCCAAATGCCTGGGGATAACCCTCCTCCCGCTGGCCATCATCTGTATCATCTGTAACATTATGCTGTTTTTCCCGGGTGGTGAAGTACTCGATAATACCAATGACATCACAGAAGAAGTCTTTTACTTTGGAGGAATTCTGGGATCTGGTGTGCTGGTAAGTGGATGAGCTACTGCAAATAATTTCATGTCAGAGGAAAAGAGTAAAACAAAAGACTATCCGTTTTTAAATAACTTTAATTTGAGCCTAAACTTCTGAAAAGTTCCGTAAATTCACTAAAGAAACAGTTTAGTAGCATTTAAAGGGGTTTTTAAACGTATGTTTTAGAGGTAACGAAAAGACCTTTAAGTAATGAGCTGGTCTTTGTTTAGATGATTTTCCCTGCGCTGGTTTTCCTGGGCATGAAGAACAATGACTGCTGCGGCTGCTGTGGAAATGAGAGCTGCGGAAAACGTTTTGCGGTGAGAAAACGGCCCTTTGATTCGAACGCTCACAAGTCCATGTTACAAATGACATTTTCACACCACTGCAAAAAATGCTTTTCTTACTTGGGTTTTTTGTCTTGTTTCCAGTCAAAATATCTAAAAAATTTTAAATCAAGAAGAATTTTCTAGACAAGTCAAACTTATTATATATAAATCAAAATTAAGTATGTTTTTGCTTGGAACAATAGGGTAAGAAAAATAATCTTGTTTTCTGTTTGAAATAAGATTTTCTTTTTGCTTGTTCTAAGCAAAAACTCACTTAATTTTGACATGTTTTTTCTGCAAACAGGAAAATAATTTGTACTCGTCTAGAAAATCCTTCTTGATTTAAGAATTTGTAGATATTTTAGCTGGAAACAAGACAAAAAATACATTACAGAAACAGAAGGATTGTATTCATGTTTCAGTTTTAACATCTGTTTCATTTTTTCAATCTAGATGTTCGGCTCCATTTTGTTCGCCCTGGCTGGAGCTGTGGGCGCTGGCTACTCCGTTATTGTGTCTTGTGTGGCCATTAATCATGGTCCCAAGTGCTTCATCACCGATGAACAAATTAACGCCACTTACCCATTTGGCGACGGGTGCGTGTTTTTATCAAATGAATAAAACTCAAGTCATATACCTATAGCTGCAGCATTGGCATTAACACAAGTTGTCTGGTTTCTTCTTTTCAGAAACTACCTATCTAACAGAACTCTGTGGGATGAATGCAAGGGTCCAGGCGATGTTATCACATGGCATCTGACCCTGTTCTGCATTCTTCTGGTGACTGGTATAGTTCAGATCGGTCTGTGCGCTTTCCAGGTGATCAACGGGCTCATCGGCACCATCTGTGGAGACTGCTGCGGCTGCTGCGTATGTGCAAAATCTGATCGTAATAACCCTAATAGCACATGTACATCTTGGAGATGTCTACACTGTGAAAAAAACAAAAAAAACAAAAAAATTTGTTGAGTGAACTTAAAATAATTTGTTACCCTGCTGCCTTAAAATTGTAAGTTGAATCAATTCAAATGTCTAAGTTATCACTTAGTACAACTTAACATTTTTAGTTGATTAAACTTTTTTGAGTTGACTGAACTTAAAATTATAAGGCAGCCAGGTAACAAATTATTTAAGTTAATTTAAGTTGATTCAACAAATTGTTTGTTTTTACAGTGTATTTGACGTCTGCATTTACATCTACAAGACGTAGTTTGCTCATCTGCAATATGTCTATTGGACGTTTCCTATCAGATGTCAAATAGACGTCTATGAGATGTATTTAAGATGTTTCTGAATTAGAATGCATGCAAAACTGACATCTTACAGATGTCTGCCAGAACGTTTGTACACTGTAAAAAAACAAAACACACAATTTGTTGAGTCAAATATCTAAGTTGTCACTTAGTACAACTTAACATTTCAAGTTGACTAAACTTTTTTGAGTTGACTAAACTTAAAATTTTAAGGCAGCCAGGTAACAAGTTATTTTAAGTTGACTATTCAACACTATTCAAACTCCAACTGTCAAAACTCCCAGAATCTCTTGGGACTCAATTCCCATAGAAGCTTCCCTTCTATGCACTATATTTCTAATCCATTCAAACTCATGTAAACTAACTTGCTAATCTTGCTAACAACATGCTAGTAACATGCTTATCATGCTAAAAACATGCTAGTAATTTGTTAATCATGCTAACAACATGCTAGCAACATGTTAAAACTAAATAAAACACAATTTGTTGAGTCAACTTAAAATAATTTGTTACCCTGCTGCCTTGAAATTTTAAGTTGAATAAACTCAAATATCTAAGTTGTCACTTAGTACAACTTTTGTTTTGAGTTGACTAAACTTCAAATTTTACGGCAGCTAGGTAACAAATTATTTTAAGTTGACTATTCAACACTATTCAAACTACAACTGTCAAAACTCCCAGAATCCCTTGAGACTTAATTAAGCTCATGTAAACTCATGTAAACTTACTTGCTAATCATGCTAACAACATGCTAGCAGCATGTTAAAACAAAACACATTTTGTTGAGTCAACTTAAAATAATTTGTTACCCTGCTGCCTTAAAATTTTAAGTTGAATGAACTCAAATATAAGTTGTCACTTAGAACAACTTAAAATTTTAAGTTTAGTCAACTCAAAAAAAGTCAACTTGAAATGTTAAGGCAGCCAGGTAACAAGTTATTTTAAGTTGACTTAACAAATAGTTTTTTACAGTGTACACAGCAGATGCTTTCCGGATCAAGAGATCTTTAACAGACATCTTGCAGACATACCTGTGCTATCTTTTACTTGTTTAGGAAATTGCATTTCTGATCTGTTCAAATAACTCAACCCTGTGTTGTTTTTTCTCCACAGAGCTCGTAAACCACTCAGAATGGACTTGGATCAATGATTCTTCAGGACTAATCATACATCCACATCTCTTAATTGTCCACGTTTTTTCACCTCATGATTTGTATTTATACTTGTCAGATGGAAGTTGTTTTCTTCCGTGTTTGCTGTATACCACACGTGCCTGATGGCTGTTGGCTTATGACGGCGAGAGATATTTTATATCAATTTATATTGTTATAGATAGCCTATATATGAATTTGCATATTGATATATATATATATATATATATATATATATATATATATATATCCTGATAGCACACGTACATCTCAGAGACGTCTGTTTGACATCTGCAAGATGTAGTTTGCTCATCTGTAATACGTCTAATGGATGTTTACTATCAGATGTCAAATAGACATCTATTAGATGTCTTTAAGATGTTTATGAATTAGAATGTATGTAAAACTGACATCTAACAGACATCTCCCAGACGTTTGTACACAGCAGATGCTTTCCAGATCAAGAGATCTTAAACAGACATCTCAGAGGTGTCTCTGTGACATCTGCAAGACATTTGCAAGACATCGGTTGGACGTCTATTGGACGTTTCCTATCAGATGTCAAATAGACGTCTATTAGATGTCTTTAAGATGTTTATGGTTTAAATGTATGTAAAACTGACATCTTACAAATGTCTGCCAGATGCTTTCCAGATCAAGAGATCTTCAGCAGACATCTCAGAGACATCTATTTGATGCTACATTTACAGCTGCAAGACTTAGTTTGCTCATCTGCAATACGTCTAATGGATTTTTCCTATCAGATGTCAAATGGACATCTATTAGACATCTTTAAAATGTTTATGAATTAGAATGCATGTAAAACTGACATCTTACAGATGTCTGCCAGATGTTTGTACACAGCAGATGCTTTCCAGACCAAGAGATCTTTAACAGACATCTCGGAGACGTCTATTTGACATCTGCAAAACGTCTATTAGATGTCTTTAAGATGTTTTTGATTTAAAATGCATGTAAAACTGACATCTTACAGATGTCTGCCAGACCTTTGTACACAGCAGATGCTTTCCAGTGTATCGATACATAAGAATATTGAATATTTATTCAAGCTGTAGGAGAATGATATTTTCATACAAGTAGCCTATTTAGACTTTTTTTTAATGATGGATAAAGGGAATGTGCAAATATTTGATAAAAGATACGTCATATTTTATCTCAGGAAATTGGTACTATATTAGTAAAAGAATTACTATATTTGACACTAAATAAAGTCTTGATTTAAAAAAGAAACACATGGCTGTCCTTGTTGCCTACTTGCACTTTTCCGTCTCACTCAGCAAGAACTCGACTGATTTTGAGAAAACAGGAAGCAGCAGGACGGACAGAGAGATGATCTGGGAAGCACCCTGAGAGACTCTGGAGAGTTCAGGGTTACTTCATAAACAACAGCTGCCCTGCTGTAGATGATTTGCGTCATTTTTTTTATAACTAAATATGCAAAGGGCGTGCAATAACATGCACTCTTCTCGATAAGAGTTCTTATGCAATGCTATAACTTGCATCCGAGTAATTGAGAAGGCTTTCTGGCTAAAGTAAATGTTTGTTGTTCCGCCGGTGAGTTGATGCGTTAACAGGAGGTTTATGAGGGGAATGTTATTTTATGATGGGTTTATAGGTAACACAGCTCTCATCTTCACACAGGAATGATTAACTTCATGCTCTGTGATGCATGTGACTGGCGCTTTATTACTGATAATCCTTTATCTGACTTGAGCTAAAAATATTACAGCTGCATGATAAATGATTTGTTTATCAGTACAACGGAAGCGTTTCACAGCAAACAGTCAGACCTGCAAATATCACTTACGCAACAAGCATCTTCACAAAATTAAGTAATCCTATTAAGTGCATGTAGTCCAATAGTAACATAGAAGTTTGACTTTTTAAAGTTAATCACATTTTGAGTTAAACAGTGATACTAACTCTATAAGACATGTTGAGGTGATGCAGAGACCCCTGGTGGAAACTTGAGGAATTTTTTGTCTTCATGTGTCATTTAGAAAAGTCTGTTGGATGAAGTGTTCTCACTTTCAGAAACATTAAATATTGTATTTTTAAATGTGTTTTTTTTCTTAATGGACAATCAGCTAAACTGCATATATCTGTTTATAATCTAACCATTACATTTTATTTTGTCCATGCACTTTTTATTTAACATTATATTGCCTACTGAAAAACCAAACAGACACCATTACAAAAATTTTAATGGTT
Organism: Garra rufa; assembly: GCF_049309525.1. Classification (NCBI taxonomy): domain Eukaryota; kingdom Metazoa; phylum Chordata; class Actinopteri; order Cypriniformes; family Cyprinidae; genus Garra; species Garra rufa. The sequence continues at coordinate 43,155,788 of NC_133367.1, read as the reverse complement.
TTACTGGTTATAATGGGACTTGTATTGGTTTTAATGGAAACTCTAATGGACTCTGTGAGTTTCTACTGGTAATTGGTCACCTTTTATGGGTGGCCTGTTAAAACTACCAAATCTTAATGGAATACGTCCTAAAACCATTTTTTTTTTTAATAGTTTTAATGGTTAAAAGTTGATGGTTTGCAATGTCTGTAATGGTATTTGTAGTAAAACCATTAGTATTTCTGTGATGGTTTCTATAGTTTTTTTTTTTCTGCAGGGTTGTTTGGCCTCGTGGTTCAGTCAGGGAAAACACACCTTTTCTCACAATCTTTATATGCAATATTGTTACGATCCTACTGTACTTATACATTTGAGGTCAAAAGTTTACATCCCCTTTCAGAATCTGCAAAATGTTGATTATTTGGCCAAAATAAGAGGGACCATAAAAAAATGTGTGTTATTGTTTATTTAGTACTGACCTGAATAAGATGTTCCCATAAAAGATAAATAATAGTTGCATTTAATAAAAATGACCCCGTTCAAAACTTTTTCATCCCCTTGGTTCTTAATACTGTGTTGTTTTATTTTTCGTTTAGTGATAGTTGTTTATGAGTCTGAACAGTTAAACCGTCTGCTGTTCCTCAGAAAAAAAATCCTTCAGGTCCCACAAGTTCTTTGGTTTTCCAGCATTTTTGCGTATTTGAACCCTTTCCAACAATAGCTGTATGATTTTGAGATCCATCTTTTCACACTGAGGACAACTGAGGGACTCATATGCAACTATTACAGAAGGTTCAAACACTCACTGATGCTCCAGAAGGAAAAAACATGCATTAAGAGCTGGGGGTGAAAACTTTTGAACAAAATGGATGCGTACATTTTTGTTATTTTGCCTAAATATATATATTTTTTTCATTTCGTACTGCTCTTCAGAAGATACAGCAGATACTTACATGTTTCCCAGAAGACAAAATAAGTTAAATTTACCCTGATCTTCCTATTCAAAAAGCTCTCACCTCCCTGCTTCTAATCCATGGTTTTTCCTTCTGTCATCAGTGAACGTTGTGTCCATGTGTTATATGCATTATAGTTCAAATTTGTATTAAATGCAATACACTTTAAAGTGCTTTTTGAGCCAGTTAAGTATGTATTTTTTATAAACACTTCTATTGTCTTTGATTTACGGTTATAATATGGTACGGTAAAGTATAATGTACTAATAAAGTACTGACAAGTCGAAAGTTTTAACCACACCAGCGGGTGAAGACAATGAAACACAGCTACACATCCATGCTAATAAAACCATTTTATTCTTTGCCTTTTTGATTTCACTGACAATTTTAGAGATTTCTTAGAGTTTACAACCACATTTCTCACGTACAATACACCGCTGTAATATTTCTGTGGTACGCCGTTTGTTTTCTGAGCTTTCCAGCATGTGAACAACATTCACATCAGTAATCTTACAAAACCGAAAGCATGCTGAAGTGTTGAGCACTACGTAAATCTGGCATCAACCGGTACAGATTACACTCACCAGATCTCATCTTACCTCATAACACAACAAAAAAAAAAAAATCTGCATTTTATGTAACTGAAGCCTGTGGGAAATTGCATGATTTAGGTTCCGGAAAAGCAGTTTATATCATAGGAAATGGTTAAATCATTAAAAGGTCCCTCTTGCTAAGTGTCTGGAGTGGATCGGGCTGCTCAAGACCACCAGATCTCATCCTTAGTGTCCAAAACTGAAGAAACCGACGTCTCTGAGGTCATTCGGGTTCGAGAACAGCTCGTATCGGCTCTTTCTGACCCGCTACTTAACCGTTCGGTCCTTACGAAGGACGTCATGAGCTCAGTTTGACCTACAGCTGTTACAAATCACCCAACAGTCTTCACAATCCACAAATCCAACACACTTCTATTCATAACCCATCTATACTGCCCTACAAAGGCAAAGTGCAGTAACTACGCCAACACTGAAACTGAGAAAAATGCCTTTAAAGTTTCTACACCATATCTGGCATTGGTTTGGATTTTGCAGTTACTGCAAAAAATTGAACCAGGAGACTTTGCCACAAGACAAAACAGTTGTCACAAAGCCCATTTTAAGCCTTAACTCAATTTTGACCAAATGTGTAGTTACTGTGCTTTGCCTTTGGAGGGCAGTATAACATAACCATAAACAATAAAGAAGGCATGGCGAGGTGGGTCTATACACCTCTGATGCTATGAATATCAAACAGATCAAACATGCAATACAAAAATTAGACCTGTGTAGAAAAAAAACAAAAAAAAAAACAGATTTATATGTTTATATATCAAACTGGATTTCAGCCAGGGAACTAAAATCAAGAAAAAACCAAGTGTCGGCCCCCAGTAACCATCCAAAAGAGGGCGAAATTATCTCTGGTATCAGAAAATACTTAATGCAGATATCGAGGGACTAGATCAGTATTGCTGAATCCTTGGCATATTTGTAGTGCTTCGAAAACATCTTAAAAATTCCTGAAAAAAGGAAACAAATCTAAAAACTATTTAAAAAAAGAAGAAGTTCGTAGCTCTTGATAAATACTAAACTGCAAACTAATTAAATGCACCAGATGTCAAGAGCGCAGAATAGAAAATAGGAATACTGTAGCAGTATATAAAAAACATATATGATATGAAACGCTTTGTCTACAAATGCCACCTGGAGCATCATGAGCTTCACACAATAGCTAAACTGGAATAAAAGTAAAACACATCTGAAATAGTTAATCGCTAGATATAAAGTCACAATGTAAAGCTTTGACAGGCACGCTTCTGCTACTGATTTGGCAAAAGCAGGGTGAATCTCATTAAAACGTAAGGACCATTATGATTTTTTGACAATTAAACAACATTAGTACATTCATTTAAACCAAGAAATCTAGTGTTGCATTACTGTAATAAAAAAGTTTGTAATTCTCATTCTCAGTCATGATTCACATTAGTGTTTGGAGCAAACATGCTTAATTATGATTAAAAAAAAATCCTAATTGGTTTAATTTTCTTTAAGAATGCAGTTCTTATTGCTTATTCTTGATCCAAATACATTTTTTGTATGAAAGCTTATTTCTGCCAAGGAATAAACTAACAATTCTGAGAAAAAAAGAAGTCAGAATTTCGAGAAGTAAACTCACATTTCTGAGAAAAATATCAAAATTATGAAAGAAAAAACAATTCTGAAGGAAGAAACTCAAAATTACAACTGAACTCTGAATTCTGGGAAAAAATCTCAAAATGATGAGAGAAAACTTATGGAAAAAAGTGAAAATTATGAGAGAAAAAACTAGTAACTCTCAGGAAAAAAGTGAAGATTATTAAAAAAAAAAAAAGTGATTCTGGAGGAAAAAAGTCATAATTCTGAGAAAAAGTAAAAATTATGAGAAAGACGTGTAATTCTAAAGAAAATTGTCAAAAATTATGAGAAAAACTAGTAATTTTAAGGAAAAAAAGTCAAAATTACAAGAGAAAAAACGTAATTCTGAGGAAAATAGTCAATATTATGAGTGAAAATTACAAGTTTTCTCTCATAATTGACCTTTTTCCTCAAAAGTACATTTTTTATTCTCATAGTTTTGACTTTTTTTTCCTCAAAATTACATTTTTTTTCTCAATCACAAGGTCTTCTCTCATGCTTTTGACTTTTTTTTCTCAGAATTATGACTTTTGTTAATTCAGAGGAAAAAAAAGTAAAAATTATGAGAGGAAAACTTGTAATTCTAAGGAAAAAAGTAAAAATTATTAAAGACAAACTTGTAATTCTGAGGGAAATAGTCAAAATTATGAGAAAACGTGCAATTCTGAGAAGAATATTAAAAACGATGAGAGAAAAACTAAAATTTTTCTCTCAGAAAGTAGTCAAAACGATGAAAGAAAAAGTGATTCTGAATGAAATCATGAGGAAAAAAACTCAAAATTATCCAAGGAAAAAAGTCTAAACTATGAGATAAAAAATGTAATTCTGAGGAAAAAGTCAAAATAACGGGAAGTAAATTTGCAATCCTGAGGGAAAAAAAAAGTCAAAATCATGAGAAGTAAACTTCCAATTCTGAGGCAAACAGTTAGTATTGTGAGTTTACATTACATTTGTAATTCTATCATTCTTCTTTTCTTTCTTTAAAATCGAAATTACCTTTTTATGATTTTATTCTGTGGTGGAAATAAGCTTCCACACATTGTTGACAGGTTCGGTGAGATTCACCCGGTAAAGCTGGACTCTCTCTGGGTTCAATGTACTGACACACAAGCGTGCCTGTTAAACATGATCAGACACTATTCAGGCGTTTCCGCTATCGATGCGATCATTCTGAACACAAACACAGTCAGAATCGACTCAGTTACTAAACAAACATGTTTGTCTTCCTCCACTACGGTTTGATTGACGCGTGCTCGCTTATTTGTTCGCAGGCTAAACACTTTGGTATTGTTCATCGACTCGAGGTGAGGGAACAAATCTGACACCTAAAAAAGTGATACTAGAGGAAGAGGCTGATTGAATACATAATATAATATATATATTTATATAAAAGAGTCTTTAGTCTCGGGTGCGGGAGTCTAGAGCCAGGTCAGGAAGGGCTCGCTCTTGTTCAGCACTGACTCCACGTCGTTGAGGATGGGCATGAGGTCGGCGCCCTCCAGGGTCCCCAAGTCCACGTTGGTGCCGGGCATGGAGTCCAGGAAGTCTGGGAAACGGCTCTGCTGGGGTACGTTTACGTTCATACTGACTGGCACCATGTTCTCACCTGCAAACAGGAAGATGGGAGGTTAGGGAGGGGGAAGAATTTCCCTAGCAGTCATAAAAGATTATTGTTGTCCTTCACGACCTCTAAACATCTATTAAACTAGCTAACAATCATGTTTATTCAATGAATAGCACCGTCACTGGCATGAGGAAAGATAAACATGTTATACTGTATGTGTTTAATTGATTTAGTGCTTTATTTTAGACATAATGCATTGCATTGAAAAGAAGAGAACAAGAAACTGGAACTGAATTATTGTCACAAAACCTATCCAAAATATGGCCAGTTAATATAAAAAAAAAAATCTAAATTATGAAAGAAAAAAGTTATTCTAAAGGAAAAAAGTCGTAATTCTGAGAAAAAAAAAGTCAAAATTATGAGAAATGTGTAATTCGGCGAAAAAAGGCCAAAATTACGAGATAAAATGTAATTCTGAGAAAAAAAGTTGTGATGCTGAGGAAAAAATTTAAATTTGTGAGAGAAAATCTTGTAATTCTGAGAAAAAAAAAATCTAAATTATGAGATTTAAAAAATTATTCTGAGGAAAAATTCAAAATTATGATGAAAAACGTAATTCCGAGGAAATTTTTAAATTCTGAGAAAAAAAGTCAAAATTACGAGAGAAAATGTAATTCTGAGGAAAAAAGTCTAAATTATGAGAATAAAAAAATTATTCTGAGGAAAAATTCAAAATTATGACGAAAAACGTAATTCTGAGGAAAATGTCTAAATTCTGAGAAAAAAAGTCAAAATTACGAGAGAAAATGTAATTCAGAGGAAAAAAGTCTAAATTATGAGATAAAAAAATATTCTGAAGATAAAAATTCAAAATTATGACGAAAAACTTCTGATTCTGAGAAAAAAAAAACGTGATGCTGAGGAAAAAAGTAAATCTTGTAATTCTGAGGAAAATAGTCGAAATTCTGAGAAAAATTTGTAATTCTGAGGAAAAAAAATCTAAATTATGAGATAAAAAAATATTCTGAAGATAAAAATTCAAAATTATGACGAAAAACTTCTGATTCTGAGAAAAAAAAAACGTGATGCTGAGGAAAAAAGTAAATCTTGTAATTCTGAGGAAAATAGTCGAAATTCTGAGAAAAATTTGTAATTCTGAGGAAAAAAAATCTAAATTATGAGATTTAAAAAATTATTCTGAGGAAAAATTCAAAATTATGATGAAAAACGTAATTCCGAGGAAATTTTTAAATTCTGAGAAAAAAAGTCAAAATTACGAGAGAAAATGTAATTCTGAGGAAAAAAGTCTAAATTATGAGAATAAAAAAATTATTCTGAGGAAAAATTCAAAATTATGATGAAAAACGTAATTCTGAGGAAAATGTCTAAATTCTGAGAAAAAAAAGTCAAAATTATGAGAGAAAATGTAATTCTGAGGAAAAAAGTCTAAATTATGAGATAAAAAAAAATATTCTGTAGATAAAAATTCAAAATTATGATGAAAAACTTCTGATTCTGAGAAAAAAAAAACGTGATGCTGAGGAAAAAAGTAAATCTTGTAATTCTGAGGAAAATAGTCGAAATTCTGAGAAAAATTTGTAATTCTGAGGAAAAAAAATCTAAATTATGAGATTTAAAAAATTATTCTGAGGAAAAATTCAAAATTATGATGAAAAACGTAATTCCGAGGAAATTTTTAAATTCTGAGAAAAAAAGTCAAAATTACGAGAGAAAATGTAATTCTGAGGAAAAAAGTCTAAATTATGAGAACAAAAAAATTATTCTGAGGAAAAATTCAAAATTATGATGAAAAACGTAATTCTGAGGAAAATGTCTAAATTCTGAGAAAAAAAGTCAAAATTATGAGAGAAAATGTAATTCTGAGGAAAAAAGTCTAAATTATGAGAATAAAAAAATTATTCTGAGGAAAAATTCAAAATTATGACGAAAAACGTAATTCTGAGGAAAATGTTTAAATTCTGAGAAAAAAAAGTCAAAATTATGAGAGAAAATGTAATTCTGAGGAAAAAAGTCTAAATTATGAGATAAAAAAAAAAATTCTGAAGATAAAAATTCTAAATTATGATGAAAAACTTCTGATTCTGAGAAAAAAAAAACGTGATGCTGAGGAAAAAAGTAAATCTTGTAATTCTGAGGAAAATAGTCGAAATTCTGAGAAAAATTTGTAATTCTGAGGAAAAAAAATCTAAATTATGAGATTTAAAAAATTATTCTGAGGAAAAATTCAAAATTATGATGAAAAACGTAATTCCGAGGAAATTTTTAAATTCTGAGAAAAAAAGTCAAAATTACGAGAGAAAATGTAATTCTGAGGAAAAAAGTCTAAATTATGAGAATAAAAAAATTATTCTGAGGAAAAATTCAAAATTATGATGAAAAACGTAATTCTGAGGAAAATGTCTAAATTCTGAGAAAAAAAGTCAAAATTATGAGAGAAAATGTAATTCTGAGGAAAAAAGTCTAAATTATGAGAATAAAAAAATTATTCTGAGGAAAAATTCAAAATTATGACGAAAAACGTAATTCTGAGGAAAATGTTTAAATTCTGAGAAAAAAAAGTCAAAATTATGAGAGAAAATGTAATTCTGAGGAAAAAAGTCTAAATTATGAGATAAAAAAAAATATTCTGAAGATAAAAATTCTAAATTATGATGAAAAACTTCTGATTCTGAGAAAAAAAAAACGTGATGCTGAGGAAAAAAGTAAATCTTGTAATTCTGAGGAAAATAGTCGAAATTCTGAGAAAAATTTGTAATTCTGAGGGAAAAAAGTCTAAATTATGAGAATAAAAAAATTATTCTGAGGAAAAATTCAAAATTATGACGAAAAACGTAATTCTGAGGAAAATGTTTAAATTCTGAGAAAAAAAAGTCAAAATTATGAGAGAAAATGTAATTCTGAGGAAAAAAGTCTAAATTATGAGATAAAAAAAAATATTCTGAAGATAAAAATTCTAAATTATGATGAAAAACTTCTGATTCTGAGAAAAAAAAAACGTGATGCTGAGGAAAAAAGTAAATCTTGTAATTCTGAGGAAAATAGTCGAAATTCTGAGAAAAATTTGTAATTCTGAGGAAAAAAAATCTAAATTATGAGATTTAAAAAATTATTCTGAGGAAAAATTCAAAATTATGACGAAAAACGTAATTCCGAGGAAATTTTTAAATTCTGAGAAAAAAAGTCAAAATTACGAGAGAAAATGTAATTCTGAGGAAAAAAGTCTAAATTATGAGAATAAAAAAATTATTCTGAGGAAAAATTCAAAATTATGACGAAAAACGTAATTCTGAGGAAAATGTTTTAATTCTGAGAAAAAAAAGTCAAAATTATGAGAGAAAATGTAATTCTGAGGAAAAAAGTCTAAATTATGAGATAAAAAAATATTCTGAAGATAAAAATTCAAAATTATGACGAAAAACTTCTGATTCTGAGAAAAAAAAAAACGTGATGCTGAGGAAAAAAGTAAATCTTGTAATTCTGAGGAAAATAGTCGAAATTCTGAGAAAAATTTGTAATTCTGAGGAAAAAAAATCTAAATTATGAGATTTAAAAAATTATTCTGAGGAAAAATTCAAAATTATGATGAAAAACGTAATTCCGAGGAAATTTTTAAATTCTGAGAAAAAAAGTCAAAATTACGAGAGAAAATGTAATTCTGAGGAAAAAAGTCTAAATTATGAGAATAAAAAAATTATTCTGAGGAAAAATTCAAAATTATGATGAAAAACGTAATTCTGAGGAAAATGTCTAAATTCTGAGAAAAAAAGTCAAAATTATGAGAGAAAATGTAATTCTGAGGAAAAAAGTCTAAATTATGAGAATAAAAAAATTATTCTGAGGAAAAATTCAAAATTATGACGAAAAACGTAATTCTGAGGAAAATGTTTAAATTCTGAGAAAAAAAAGTCAAAATTATGAGAGAAAATGTAATTCTGAGGAAAAAAGTCTAAATTATGAGATAAAAAAAAATATTCTGAAGATAAAAATTCTAAATTATGATGAAAAACTTCTGATTCTGAGAAAAAAAAAACGTGATGCTGAGGAAAAAAGTAAATCTTGTAATTCTGAGGAAAATAGTCGAAATTCTGAGAAAAATTTGTAATTCTGAGGAAAAAAAATCTAAATTATGAGATTTAAAAAATTATTCTGAGGAAAAATTCAAAATTATGACGAAAAACGTAATTCTGAGGAAAATGTTTAAATTCAGAGAAAAAAAAGTCAAAATTATGAGAGAAAATGTAATTCTGAGGAAAAAAGTCTAAATTATGAGATAAAAAAAAATATTCTGAAGATAAAAATTCTAAATTATGATGAAAAACTTCTGATTCTGAGAAAAAAAAAACGTGATGCTGAGGAAAAAAGTAAATCTTGTAATTCTGAGGAAAATAGTCGAAATTCTGAGAAAAATTTGTAATTCTGAGGAAAAAAAATCTAAATTATGAGATTTAAAAAATTATTCTGAGGAAAAATTCAAAATTATGACGAAAAACGTAATTCTGAGGAAAATGTTTTAATTCTGAGAAAAAAAAGTCAAAATTATGAGAGAAAATGTAATTCTGAGGAAAAAAGTCTAAATTATGAGATAAAAAAATATTCTGAAGATAAAAATTCTAAATTATGATGAAAAACTTCTGATTCTGAGAAAAAAAAAACGTGATGCTGAGGAAAAAAGTAAATCTTGTAATTCTGAGGAAAATAGTCGAAATTCTGAGAAAAATTTGTAATTCTGAGGAAAAAAAATCTAAATTATGAGATTTAAAAAATTATTCTGAGGAAAAATTCAAAATTATGACGAAAAACGTAATTCTGAGGAAAATGTTTAAATTCTGAGAAAAAAAAGTCAAAATTATGAGAGAAAATGTAATTCTGAGGAAAAAAGTCTAAATTATGAGATAAAAAAAAATATTCTGAAGATAAAAATTCTAAATTATGATGAAAAACTTCTGATTCTGAGAAAAAAAAAACGTGATGCTGAGGAAAAAAGTAAATCTTGTAATTCTGAGGAAAATAGTCGAAATTCTGAGAAAAATTTGTAATTCTGAGGAAAAAAAATCTAAATTATGAGATTTAAAAAATTATTCTGAGGAAAAATTCAAAATTATGACGAAAAACGTAATTCTGAGGAAAATGTTTTAATTCTGAGAAAAAAAAGTCAAAATTATGAGAGAAAATGTAATTCTGAGGAAAAAAGTCTAAATTATGAGATAAAAAAATATTCTGAAGATAAAAATTCTAAATTATGATGAAAAACTTCTGATTCTGAGAAAAAAAAAACGTGATGCTGAGGAAAAAAGTAAATCTTGTAATTCTGAGGAAAATAGTCGAAATTCTGAGAAAAATTTGTAATTCTGAGAAAAAAAAATCTAAATTATGAGATTTAAAAAATTATTCTGAGGAAAAATTCAAAATTATGATGAAAAACGTAATTCCGAGGAAATTTTTAAATTCTGAGAAAAAAAGTCAAAATTACGAGAGAAAATGTAATTCTGAGGAAAAAAGTCTAAATTATGAGAATAAAAAAATTATTCTGAGGAAAAATTCAAAATTATGATGAAAAACGTAATTCTGAGGAAAATGTCTAAATTCTGAGAAAAAAAAGTCAAAATTATGAGAGAAAATGTAATTCTGAGGAAAAAAGTCTAAATTATGAGATAAAAAAAATATTCTGAAGATAAAAATTCAAAATTATGATGAAAAACTTCTGATTCTGAGAAAAAAAAAAACGTGATGCTGAGGAAAAAAGTAAATCTTGTAATTCTGAGGAAAATAGTCGAAATTCTGAGAAAAATTTGTAATTCTGAGGAAAAAAAATCTAAATTATGAGATTTAAAAAATTATTCTGAGGAAAAATTCAAAATTATGATGAAAAACGTAATTCCGAGGAAATTTTTAAATTCTGAGAAAAAAAGTCAAAATTACGAGAGAAAATGTAATTCTGAGGAAAAAAGTCTAAATTATGAGAATAAAAAAATTATTCTGAGGAAAAATTCAAAATTATGATGAAAAACGTAATTCTGAGGAAAATGTCTAAATTCTGAGAAAAAAAGTCAAAATTATGAGAGAAAATGTAATTCTGAGGAAAAAAGTCTAAATTATGAGAATAAAAAAATTATTCTGAGGAAAAATTCAAAATTATGATGAAAAACGTAATTCTGAGGAAAATGTTTAAATTCTGAAAAAAAAAGTCAAAATTATGAGAGAAAATGTAATTCTGAGGAAAAAAGTCTAAATTATGAGATAAAAAAAATATTCTGAAGATAAAAATTCAAAATTATGATGAAAAACTTCTGATTCTGAGAAAAAAAAAAAACGTGATGCTGAAGAAAAAAGTAAATCTTGTAATTCTGAGGAAAATAGTCGAAATTCTGAGAAAAACTTGTACAGTAATTCTGACAAAAAAAGGTCAAAATTACGAGAGAAAATGTAATTCTGAGGGAAAAAAGTCTAAATTATGAGATAAAAAAATATTCTGAGGAAAAATTCAAAACTATGATGAAAAACTTGTAATTCTGAGGAAAATTTTTCAATTCTGAGAAAAAAAACTTGTGATGCTGAAGAAAAAAAATTACTTGTAAGAGAAAAACTTGTACTTCTGAGGAAAATATCCAAAATAATGAGAAAATGATTATATTATATATTATCTTTGGAAAAACAATAGGGGCCATCGTCTATTTTTATAACAATTAAGACCATTAATAATTTGAATAATGTCAATAATAATAATGATATTAATTATTTTAATGACAAGCAATAAAATTAAACCATTTAAATAAACCTGCCAAACTGTGTTCATAAAACATACTCCTCCTAGTAAAATAATACAATTATACCCTGTATCTGCAAGTTTTAGTGCTGGTGTGATTGTCAGGAACATGTACATAAAAATAAATGTCATTTATATTGAAAAAACTCAAAATAATTAACGAGAGAAAAAAACAAGATTAGGAATAATGAAAATAAAAATATTAGAATGGAAGTTGGAATGGATTAGAATTATTCTGATTCTGACAGTTTAAATTTGAATTCTGACAGTTGGAGTTTGAATAGTTTTGGCTCATTTGAACATTCCGTCAATGCAAGTCTATGGGATTTTTGTGATATTTAATCTTCAATGTAATGAAAACTATAAGTCGGATCAGTCTGAAAAGATAGAGCACACTCAGTGAGATCAGTCTGAAGAGCTGGCCTGAGTTTGGTGGTTCTAGCTTGAAAGCTCTAGGAGGAGTAGCATTCAGAAATGTAGTCTAAGAAGAAGAAGTAGCAGCTTTCTCAAGCCAACCTAATAACATGTTCATGTCTTTATCTGAGTCTGTTGGCTTGTGCAGTACCTGTGTCCATCTCCTCCATGCTGTTCAGGAAGTCCTCAGGAGTGGTGGGGATGCTGTAGCAGCCCAGTCCGAGCCCGCTGTCCGTGCTCTGCTCCCGCGAGTGATACGGCCCACTGTACAAACACAAACACACTTATTAACACAGCTTCACACCCTCAGAGAGCATCCAAATCCAACTCATTTTAACAGGGTAAACAGGTCAATGAATCAACCTTAATACATTCATTTAAACCTACAAAACTAGTTTTGCATTACTGTAATAAAAAATGTTTGTTTGTAATTCTCATTCTCAGTCATGATTCACATTAGTGTTTGGAGCAATTATTATATAATTATGATTCAAAAAATCCTAATGGTCCTAAAAACTAAAAAAAAAATTATTTAAACATTTAATTCTTATTTCTTATTCTTGATCCAAATAATTTTTTATGAACGCTTATTTCTGCCAAGAAATAAACTCGCAATTCTGAGAAAAAAAGGGTCAAAATTACAAGAAGTAAACTCACATTTCTGAGAAAAATGACAAATTTATGAGAGAAAACTTGTTATTCTAAGGAAAAAAGGTCTAAATTATGAAAGAAAAAGTTGTTCTGAAGGAAAGAAGTCGCAACTCTAAGAAAAGAAGTCAAAATTATGAGAAAACGTGTCATTCTGAGGAAAAACAGTCAAAATCATGAAAGAAAAAGTGATTCTGAAGGAAAAAAGTCGTAATTCTGAGAAAAAAAGTGAAAATCATGAAAGAAAAAGTGATTCTGAAGGAAAAAAAGTCATAATTCTGAGAAAAAAAAATCTGAATTATGAGAGAAAACTTGTAATTCTGAAGAAAAAAGTCAAAATTATGAGAGAAAACTTGTAATTCTGAGTAAAAAACTGTCAAAATTATGAGAGAAAAATGTAATTCTGAGGAAAATCAGTCAAAACCATGAAAGAAAAAGTGATTCTAAAGGAAAAAAGTTGTAATTCTGAGAAAAAAAGTGAAAATTATGAGAAAACGTGCAATTCTGAGGAAAAACTGGCATAATTATAAAGGAAAAAGTGATCCTGAAGGAAAAAAGTTGTAAATCTGAGAAAAAAAGTGAAAATCATGAAATAAAAAGTGATTCTAAAGGAAAAAAGTTGTAAATCTGAGGAAAAAAAAGAGTCCGAATTATGAGAGAAAACTTGTAATTCTGAAGAAAAAAATCTAAATTACGAGAGAAAACTTGTAATTCTGAGGGAAAAAAATCTAAATTATGAGAGTAAAACGTAATTCTGAAGAAAAAAAGTCAAAATTTTGAGAAAAACTTGTAATTCTGAAGAAAAAAAATCTAAATTACGAGAGAAAACTTGTAATTCTGAGGAAAAACATTAAAAATTATGAGTAAAACGTAATTCTGAAGAAAAAAAGTCAAAATTATAAGAAAACTTGTAATTCTGAGAAAAAACTGTCAAAATTATAAGAGAAAAAATGTAATTCTGAAGAAAAAAGTCAAAACTATGAGAGAAAAAGTGATTCTAAAGGAAAAAAGTTGTAATTCTGAGAAAAAAAGTGAAAATTATGAGAAAACGTGTAATTCTGAGGAAAAACAGTGAAAATCATGAAAGAAAAAGTGATTCTGAAGGAAAAAAAGTCATAATTCTGAGAAAAAAAATCCGCATTATGAGAGAAAACTTGTAATTCTGAAGAAAAAGTCAAAATTTTGAGAAAAACTTGTAATTCTGAAGAAAAAAATCTAAATTACGAGAGAAAACTTGTAATTCTGAGGAAAAACATTAAAAATTATGAGAGTAAAACGTAATTCTGAATAAAAAAGTCAAAATTATGAGAGAAAAATGTAATTCTGAGGAAAATCAGTCAAAACCATGAAAGAAAAAGTGATTCTAAAGGAAAAAAGTTGTAATTCTCAGAAAAAAAGTGAAAATCATGAAAGAAAAAGTGATTCTGAAGGAAAAAAAGTCATAATTCTGAGAAAAAAAAACTGAATTATGAGAGAAAACTTGTAATTCTGAAGAAAAAAGTCAAAATTATGAGAGAAAACTTGTAATTCTGAGAAAAAAACTGTCAAAATTATGAGAGAAAAATGTAATTCTGAGGAAAATCAGTCAAAACCATGAAAGAAAAAGTGATTCTAAAGGAAAAAAGTTGTAATTCTGAGGAAAAAAAATCTGAATTATGAGAGAAAACTTGTAATTCTGAAGAAAAAAAGTCAAAATTTTGAGAAAAACTTGTAATTCTGAAGAAAAAAATCTAAATTATGAGTAAAACGTAATTCTGAAGAAAAAAATCTAAATTACGAGAGAAAACTTGTAATTCTGAGGAAAAACATTAAAAATTATGAGAGTAAAACGTAATTCTGAAGAAAAAAGTCAAAATTATGAGAGAAAAATGTAATTCTGAGGAAAAAAGTGAAAATTATGAGAAAACGTGTAATTCTGAGGAAAAACTGGCAAAATTATAAAGGAAAAAGTGATCCTGAAGGAAAAAAGTTGTAAATCTGAGAAAAAAAAAGTGAAAATCATGAAAGAAAAAGTGATTCTGAAGGAAAAAAAGTCATAATTCTGAGAAAAAAAAAACTGAATTATGAGAGAAAACTTGTAATTCTGAAGAAAAAAGTCAAAATTATGAGAGAAAAATGTAATTCTGAGGAAAATCAGTCAAAACCATGAAAGAAAAAGTGATTCTAAAGGAAAAAAAAGTTGTAATTCTGAGAAAAAAAAAAAGTCCGAATTATGAGAGAAAACTTGCCATTCTGAGGAAAAAAGTTGTAATTCTGAGAAAAGAAAAATTTAGCCCACTTGCCTGTTGAGAAAGGGGTCTGAGCTGTTGTTGGGCATGTTTCCCTGCGTCATTGGCGGAGAGCTGATGTTTGGAGCCACCGGGGCCATATTATCAGAGTCCATGGGCAGCTGCCGGAGCGCCACCTCCTGGAGGAACACAAACACTGTAACCCGAACACACTCACAGAGACGCTGCTATACATTGCTTTCATATGTCAGCAGTGTCACATTCAGCCTGTTAACCATTAGAGACGGTTAAACATTAACACAAGGAACTGAACCACTGAGAGGAAGAACTGTTAGTTCACTTTTTACCCTATTCACCTTCAGTGTCTCGCCTAAAATTGTTATCTTATGATAATATAATTTGTAATAAAAGTAACTGTGTTAATATTATTAATTAAATTAATAATTACTTAATACTAATACTACTTGAATTAACAATTACTTAATACTACTTAATACTATAAATTAATAAATAAATAAATTGGGTAGCACTTCATTTTAAGGTGTCCTTGTTACACATTATATTTACTATTGCTATTATAATACCAGCTTATTATGCATAATTACGTGCAAGTAACCCTAAGCCAACCCTAATCCTAACATCTTCTACCGTAAATATAAAACAATGTAATATATTAGTAATATTAGTAATACGCATTGCTAAGAACTTCAATGACTTTAAAAGCGTTTTCTCTCTATTTAAATGTACCAAATAGCTGCATCTTGGCCAAATATTGTCCTAATAATCCATACATCAATGGAAAGCGTATTTATTCAGCTTTCAAAATACACCACTTGATCAAAATAAAACTTCATGGCTGGTTTTGTGGTCCAGGGTCACATATCTACAGCGATTAAATACTGACGTGAAAATATTAAAGACCTAATCTCTCTGCAAGCTACTAACAGAAAGTGCCACTAGAATAGTAATAACCCTTCCCCACAAAAGCACATTTTGTTATTTATTTACATTCAACTAGTTTTAATAGATATTTGGGTGTTGAATAAATGACATTTATGTTTATGTACATGTTCCTGACACCAGCACTAAAACTTGCATAAATGGTGTAATCGGGTTATTTTACTAGGAGGAGTATGGCAGTTTTATGAACACAGATTGGCAATTGTTTATTCAAACAAAGTCATACTTTCAGCGAGTGAGCATAATTGTTAGTTATCAGCTTACTTACCCAGTTGATTGATTACACTGATGATTGCAAACATTTTTTGTATTACAAGTTTTCTAAAATGTTAGGTTTAAATATGCAAATTAGGCATTATTTAATGAAATATGCGCTAATTTGCATACATTGCTAGTACAAACATCTAAACAATGGATGAAGTCAGTTTCAAAATTCTTGTTTAATTTTTTTTGACATATTAGAGTCAAATGTTTTTACTGAGGGAAGGTGGGGTATCTCAATTTGTCACTACATAATATATAGCTAATCATATATGAACAAATCCCTCTGTAAAAACCTTCAGGATATAGACAGGAATAAAAATGTCAAGTCTGGTGTGTGTAAGTGCTACTGAAGTGGAGATTTATGGCTCGGTGTAGGAGAAAAAACTCATTTTGAGAAAACAGCCTTTAAAAATAAGTATTGTAATTGAAATCTATTGGCACAAACAGATAAAGTGCTATAAAAGAAACACTTAACAGTGTCTTCTGAATGTTTTCTTTTAACTAATCTAATAAAACACTTTAGGAAAAGCCCAAAAATCTCAAACTTGACGGGTGCATGAAAAAATATTAGATTCAAAAAATAAAACTAAAGCTGAAGTAAATCTAAAATAAAGTGCTAACTGTAATTTGTTAACATTAGTTATGTATTAACTAACTCAAACGAACAATGAACACTTATTACCTTATTTATTCATCTTTTTTAATGTTAGTTAATAAAAATACAGTTGTTCATTGTTCATGTTTTTTTTTTTTTGATGTAATTACATAGTAGTTAAGGCCAAACTCTAACTTTAACTTCAATTAATACATCAACTTTTAACAATAGGTTTTATCTAAAGAATTCATCTAAATGCTTTTATACAGCGATATAAATCCACTGGTCAGAGCAGCTCAGGCTGTTTATATATAGAAGAGCGTCTCTCGGCATGAGATTCAGGGTGGAGCGCGTTCGCAAAAACAGCTGCAAGAATTCAGTCCAGAAGAAAACCGTGGAAGACGTCCAGTACCAGAAACCAAAGCCTGACTCATCTTTTTTTAAGCCGTTCTTTTTTCAGCCTCAGTCCACAAGCATTTGCAAACAGCATGTGTTCTCACACAGAAAAACATGTCCGTCATCACAAACCGAGTTAACAGAGTCACCGAAGAGTCAGAGATGTTTCATGTAAACACAAGCTGCGTGAGGTCTGTCTGACTGATGTGTTCTCCTTTGAATCATTTCTGTAAACCTGAGCTTTGATTTATGTTGCTTGCTAAGAGCGGACACAACTTCTGCAACACCAGAGGGCGTCAAAGTTCACTCAAGATGCTCCCATTTCTGGATAAATTACTCACTCTCATGTCATCCAAGATGTCTTTCTTTCCGCAGTCGAAAAGAAATTAGGGTTTTTGAGGAAAACATTCCAGGGTTTTTTAGTGGATTTCAATGGGAGCCAATGGGTTGAAGGTTAAAATTGCAATTTCAATGCAGCTTCAAGCTTCTAGCTGAGGAAAACGTGTCTTATATAGTAAAATGGCTGGTCAACTTCAAAAAAACAAACCAAAAAAACTAAAAGTGATATACTTTTTAACCACAAATACTCACAATATGGAATAAAAATCCTGGGAAGTTCTCTTCAAAAACCTTAATTTCTTAGAAAGACAGAAATTATCAACACATTTTTATTCTGGAAAATTATATTGCATTTATCATTAGTTTGATTTAGTTTTTATTTTAACATTTTCAGCTTTTGAACTTAAAATGTAGTACATGTTACAATACATTTTCTTTTTCTTATTTCAGTTGTAGTCATTCTTGCAGTTTTATTGTCAGTTAGTCGCCAAGGCAGCTTATTTCGACATATATATGTGACCCTGGACCCCAAAACCAGTCATAAGGGTACATTTTGTGAAAACTAAGATTGATAAATCATCTGATAGATAAATAAACAAGCTTTGCATTGATGGAAATAACAATATTTGGCCATTCAATTTGAATATAATTATTTGAAAATCTTAAATCAGATCAAAATATTAAAAAAATCGAAATATTGAGAAAATCACCTTTGAAGTTGTCCAAACTAAGTTCTTAGCAAATGTATATTGCTAATCAAAAATTAAGTTTTGAAACATTTACGGTAGGAAACTTACAAAATATCTTCATGGAACATGATCTTTACTGAATATCCTAATGATTTTAGGCATAAAAGAAAAATGGATTATTTTGACCCATACTATGTATGTTTGGCTGTTGCTACAAATATATACCTGTGCTACTTAAGATTGGTTTTGTGGTTCAGGGTCACATATATACAGTATATACATATATGTGACCCTGGACCACAAAACCAGTCTTAAGTCGCTGGGGTATATGTGTAGCAATAGCCAAAAATACATTGCATGGGTCAAAATTTTTGATTTTTCTTTTATGCCAAAAATCATTAGGAAATTAAGTAAAGATCATGTTCCATGAAGATTTTTTGTAAAATTCCTACTGTAAATATATCAAAATGTAATTTTTGATTTGTAAAATGCATTAAGAACCTACTTTTGCACAACTTTAAAGGTGATTTTCTCAGTATTTAGATTTT
The DNA here is from genome assembly GCF_049309525.1 of Garra rufa. Taxonomy (NCBI): domain Eukaryota; kingdom Metazoa; phylum Chordata; class Actinopteri; order Cypriniformes; family Cyprinidae; genus Garra; species Garra rufa. The sequence continues at coordinate 43,137,220 of NC_133367.1, read as the reverse complement.
TTTGCACCCTCAGATTCCTGATTTTCAAATAGATGTATCTCGGTCAAATATTGTTCTATCCTAACAAACTATGCATCAATAGAAAGCTTATTTATTAAGCTTTCATATGATGTATAAATCTCAGTTTTGTACAATTTTACCTTATGACTGGTTTTGTGGTCCAGGGTCACATATATCATATATATCAAGGAATGTTGGTCAAGTTTAAACAAAACAATCAAAAGTTCTCTTTTCAGTTAAAAAGTTCATTTTTCACTCAAATATTGTATTTTAAAGTTGAAGTCATAATCAGTTCCACCTTAAAATCAACCTTTAAGAGCACGCTGGTGACACCTGGTGGGGTTTAAGGCATCTAGAAAGATAAATTATTCTTCAAACCAGTATAAAAAGTATTTTTGGTTTGGATTTTATTAGGGTCAGAGTTTTTTTTCACCTTTTTGAAATCCTGTTATTATATCTGTTTTGCCCTTTATGCTATATTTGTTGTCAACTGTGTTTCTCTAGCAGACACTCACCTGTCTCAAGAGCTCCTCCTGTCTCCTCTGGATGCGTTCTCGCTCCATCTGGATGCGCTGGAGTCTCATCTTCTGCTGGTGCTGCTGGGCGCTCATGGGGCCGCTCATGTTCATCATGGGCTGGGAGTTCTGCTGCTGGGAGCCCTGGACCTGAACCTGCGCCTGAACCGGGACCTGCTGCTGCTGCTGCTGCTGGAGGTGCTGCTGATGGGCCTGCTGGTTCAGCACTGCAACAAACACACAACAAACACACTCAGAAAGAGCCTTCACCCATCATGAAGCCTTCATCTCATGCATATTGAGCAGAATTCAAGAACTTTCTTGATCTGGCAAGCTCTAAGCTGATTGGCTGGTTTTGAGAAACAGTCATTTACAAGGTATCCCTTACCAAAAAGAAGTATACTTGAAGTTTAGGTATACTTAAGTAAAGTTCAAGCTTATTTTTAAGTATACTTTATGTAGTAAGTACACAGATATCAGTGTACTAGTAGTATACTTTCAAGTGTACTATTTCAATACTCCTTGGGACTAAATTGGCCCACTTAGTAGTATATAAAAGTATACTTTTAAGTATAACAGTAGTAAACTTTGAGTACACAACTAGTTTACATCCATGTTTTCAGTTTGTACTGAAAGTATACTAAAAGTGAACTTATAGGTGTACTGATAGTTTACTACTTAAATGCTTTGGTAACACTTTATTTTAAGGATCAAGAATTAGACAGTAATTAATGACTAATAACTGCATTTGTAAGTGACTAGTTACGGACTTGTATGCCATTACAAGCTATTTATAAGGCCTTTATTGGTTGTTGTCTTATTTTTGTCTTATAGACCCTTTATATTTGTTTCTGTCCTAACAGTGTATTAATTAGCTAAACATAAAACAAACTAATAGCTTGTATTGTGTGAATTACACACTTTAAAAGTTCTCAATACACTATGTGAATGTGTAGCTTATAAGTATAAAATAAATATAGAATAGGCATTTCATCAGACATTTAAATTAACAGGAAAACACTTGTACGCAAAAGCAGTCTTTCTAGCAGTTGTTCCACGCTAATAAATGATTTATTAACAGCTAACAAGCAAATTTCTCACTAGTACATTCAGTATTACTTCAGATTATGTTCCCTATTCTAAAGTAGAAAAGTGACATGAAAGTTTGTCTCGTCTGTAGTTTGTTCTCTTGTTGAACCATCAAACAATAAAGACAGAATTCTTCACTGCAATCTTTCATGCGTCTTTTCTACTTTAGAATAGGGAACATAATCTGAAGTAATACAGCATTTATTAGTGAGAAATGTGCTTGTTAGCTGTTAATAAATTAAGGGAATGGGGAATATTTTGTTTATTAATCATTTATTAGTATGGAACAACTGCTAGAAAGACTGCTTTTGTGTAACTGTTTTTCAGCTAATTTAAATGTCTGATGAAATGCCTATTCTATATTTATTTCATACTTATAAGCTGCACATTCACATAGTGTACTGAGAACTTATAAAGTTTGTAATTGGCACAATACAAGCTATTAGTTTGTTTTATGTTTAGCTAATTAGTACTCTGTTAGGACAGAAACAAATATAAAGGTTCTATAAGACCAACATAAGACAACAGCCAATAAAGGCCTTATAAATAGCTTGTAATGGCATACAAGCCCATAACTAGTCATTTACAAATGCAGTTATTAGTCATTAATTACTGTCTAATTCTTGATCCTTAAAATAAAGTGTTACCAATGCTTTTTTAAGAACACTTTGAAGTATAGTCTCAGTAAACTACTAGTTAAGTAGTTTTATACTGCAGGTATACTCATAAGTTTTCTTTAAGTGAACTTTACATCACACTTTAAGTACACTACTATGTCCCTATTTAGGTATTAATTTGTATATATTTTGTTATATGAATATCTGAACACACAACATAAAAAACATAATAATAATAATAATAAAATAATAGATAATGAAAATGTAGATGGAGTTGATCAAAGCTTGACAGTAATTATTTCCTCTTCATGGGTCGACATTTTATTCGATAACGTTACGTAGTTTTCCATATCTATGGTTTTGATGCTGTTTTATGTCTGATGATTGTGTTTTGACTACATGTGGAAGCATCTGTTGTTTCGGTTTCTTCTTCACTTGTGTTTTTTTTAAATTCTGTTCAGAAGATGTGCAATAGCGCCCCTAGTGTATAACAATGAAAACACAGATTCTCTGAGCACAAGTAGAGCTCAAATATACTCAGACTTTGTCCAGTATACTTAAATGGCATTTTAAGTATATTTCTGAGAGGTATATACTTTCCTATTTTTAGTTTAAAAGAAGCATACACATAGCACGCTCGAAAACAATCCTTTTTGTAAGGGATACCAGACATCTACAGTGAGGGCTACTTTATATTCTGAGACACGGGTATGAAATGCTACGTATATTTCTAGGTAATTTCTCCTGTGATTGGCCGCTGTTGTTTCTAAGCGGGTTGTTCTTCAGCAAATAGCCAGGCTAATTTAAAGGCCTGTCTGTACAAACTAGACAGATCCATTAATCCTCATGCTAAAATGGCAAATCATGGTGTTTAGAAATGGCTTTGTTTCTGAGGAAAAACAGGTCAAAGTAAGACAGCACACACACAATGACTTAATTACAGCTGGCCAGAATGCAGGACGGAAAGTGTTTACCAAGAAATCTCTTCCCAGTCCTGTTGAACAAAATAATGGCCTTAAAATGGCTTTGGTGTGGCCACCGGCAACAGGCAAATCAAGCTCTGGGTACAAGTGTAGTTCACACTGTTCACCACTAGGGAAGGCCGCTTTCTAAATAACTTGTTAAATTTACTCAAAAAGAAATGTTTCTAAAGTCAGCAAGACGGTCATTTTTGTATGAGTTCTGGATAGTGAAAAGCTGTTTTGTTTCAGTGTAAAGAACGTCTGATGTTCTGAGAGGAGCAGACAGATAAGAAACAATGTTTGCTTCAAGGACGCAGTCAGAGTTTCACAACTGACCTTATTGCACAGGCATTGATCTACAGCACAATACGAGTCACATGCTTTACTTCAAACTCAACCAGTTTGATGATCATAATCGTTTCACCCCACACAGGAAGAAATGAACTGCAGCTCCTGTGAAGAGTGCTGGTGACTTGTGACCATATGGAGCATGTGTGTATCTGTGTGTGTGCGGTGTGTTTATCTGTCGGGTAAACCACTTTCACATGGACAAAACATTCCTGTAAAAGCCAGATGTGGGCTGAAAGAGTCGTGAGATACGGCACAAACAAAGCACAGTCTTTCAGCTCTACGGATCACGGCAGAAGCTTGCGCTCTTGGATAAAAAAGCGGATTGACGTACGTAACACTAAAGTGAATTATCTGCTGGCTGGAAGCGACTCAACACTGTAAAAAGTTTTCACCAGTTTCAACTTAAAAATGTAACTTTAGCAGCTGACTTTAAATGTTAAGCTAAATCAACTAAATCATTTAAACTCAAGTTAAAACTCATTTTTATTGTAATAAGTTAAAATGACTTGTAGTTTTAAGCTGATTTAACTTAGATTTTTAAGTTGACCTTAAGATTCATTTTGTATTCTGTTCCATTTTGGTGCAAACCTCAACAAGTGAAAACTAAATTTAGTCCCATATCATGGTAGGCATCTTCAACTTTGTGGGTTTGTCTTTAGCATTAAGAACCTTCAACATTCATATAACCTCTCCATTGCACAAAGCATTCTTTATATGAGAAAAAAAAGGTTCTTTGAAATATTGAAATGTTCCAGAAAATGGTTGTTTTAACATTTACTGAAAGCCTCTTTGGGGAAAAATGGTTCTAAGGGTGTAGTTTGGTTCGTTTGGTTTATTTGGTCCGGACCAAAAAGATTTGGGCCTGGTCCGCTTAGTGTTCACACTGGCATTTTTGACTATGAACCTAAATATATCGAATCATGGCACAGTGATACATTCACAACATGATTGGTTGGGTTGAATGACGTATATTTTGTGATGGAACTCACAGAACACTCCAAACAAAAGGAAAAGGTAAGTTTGACTTAAAGCGTCTTAAAGTTGAATGTGCCTAATGCCATCTGCTGGACTAAGCGTGCTCATTGTTGCGTGTATATGATTTCAGTTTCACTACAAGGCACTTTACCTCCTTGTTGCTCCACGTTTGTCCTCTGCTCATTTTGTTTTCGATACACTGCTTGTTCCCTTTGTGAAATTATGCCGCATAGCATTGCATCTTGCCGTTACTACCCGTTTTTGGTTAGTTCAGAAGTATTTGGTCCTTGGTGCATATATACTTAACGAGAACCGCACCAGAGTTAGTGTTTGGTGCACACCAGGGTACATTAAATGAGTACATATTGCCACGTCACGCTCAGAAGCGGCAGCTCTTAGAGTAATAGCAGCCAAATGACCTAATAACCTGCTGTGATATCTGTTAATCAAAGAACAAAAGATAAAAAGAGAAAATCAATAGCTTTTATAGCTTTAAGGATTCTTCTATATTTAATTTAGAATTTAGCGTTTGATAACTTTATTCAATTTCTGTATATTTGAAGAGCTCTTTTCCAAAAAAAAATGAATTAATTATGCCATTTTGCAGTGTACTGAACCTATTCACGACTCCATAAATGTTTCATGCCAAATCGCTGTATTTCCATGTTTAAAATGTACTGCAAGATGCAGTTTCTTTCCAAAACGCTATAAGCGCCAAACCTGTTTTTAATCTTAATGCGATATATCCTCTCGACCAATCAGAATTCGGCGAGCGTTCGACGCAATCTAACATGGCGGCGCCCTGAAGCGAGAGATGTTTGTGTTCAGTCTTCAAAATCAGAGCTTTAGACTCGATTAACAATTTTGATGGCCTGGATGAGGCAGTGATACCTGTACCTGTTGTTAGAAAACGCAGACTAGACAAAGAAAATCACAAGAAAAACAACAAAAAAGAAGGTTCGTCACTGTTTACTAGTGCGTTTTGGTTTTAAAACGGCGTTTTAAAATGAAAAGAATCCTCGTCTACATTAGCGAGTAGCGTGTATAGGTAGATTCCCTATTGTTTTGATAAAGGACGTGCTTGAGGTGGTCGAAAGGGGAATCTACTTATACATATCTATGGCTAAAGCAACGCGCATGATGTGATTGTTTACATGGTCGTCAAGGATACGCAGAGAGAATGTGGACAGCCACGCCATCGTTTTCAAAAGTCTCCAAAAGTTTTGGTCCATTTACAATGAAACGCAACCCTGGAGTTTTCAGACTAAAACACACAAACTAATGCTGTCACCAGACGACCTGATAATAAATTTAGACAGTTTTAAGAAAGACCAAACAAGGTTTACAAGGATAGGACCATAATTCTCCTGGACATAACGCAAGTGGAAAGGCAGCCTCTGAAAGTCTAAACAAACGAAAAGACTGACATTAAAAATAAAGATTTATATTAATTTATAGTATGAGTCCCTTATGTCATATGTTGCATGTTCTCTTGTTTTTTTTAAAGACATAAACGAGCAATGTTTTGGAAAAAAGAATGGATTTGTAGCGTTTTGAAAAAAATAAATATAAACTTTGAATGTATGATCGACAATATTGTTGTTTCATTTAACAATCATTGTTTAACATGTTCAGAATGAGCCAACAGACCATTTTAACAGGATAAATTGAATATTAACAAAATATATGGGTCTAGGAAAAAAAATGTCATTTTCCTGAAAACTATTAAAATGGATTTATAGCATTTTGGAAAAGAGCTCCTCATTTCCTACTTGCTGAAGAACACAGGTGAATATGACATTTATTATAATGGATTTATGTAAATATTGTTTTCATTTACTTTAATTAGAAGTAGTTATTTTTTAAATTCTAATAAATTTTAAAATTGATAGCTCTCAACTATACAGTAATGTTGAATGGCTATAGTCAGTGGTTAAATATTAGGGGAAAAAGTCAATTACCTAGAGACATCAGTTTATTTGTATTAGTGACACTCGCCTTCAGTAATACATAAAGATGCCATTAAACAAATATTAAAGTTAACTACTATTAACTAGTTAAGTTTCCTGATTCAAAGTTAAGTCTTGTATTTAGTCTAGTCATCTGTGTCTCGGTCCTTGCCTGGTTTATCGCTTCCTATATGTTTATCTGCCTGCCCTGGATCTCTCACCTGTTTTGGATTATTTTTTTGTCTTGCTGTTTCGGTGTTTGTCCCTCGTCTGGACTATATTTTTGCATATTGAAAGCTTTATTCATAAACATGGTCGGAAACAGGCAGGGTTGAACAATGGCAAACAGATATATGAGGGCAAGACTAACACGGCAAGAGTAATCCAATAAACAGGTGAGGGTTGATCAACAGCGAATGTAATCCAGGAGGTGAGTCAAACAGGTAATCCAAACAGACAAACTATAATCCAGACAAGGGACAACCAGAGTATGAAACGTCAAGACGAAACAGGCAAGAGATCCAGTGCAGGCAGAGAAACATACAGGACACGATGAACCAGGCAGGGATCAGGACACAGATGACTAGACCAAAATTTGACTCAGTCAACTTAGAAATGGCTCTGTAAATGTGGCTAACACTAGGAGAGTGTTAAAAGCTCAACAATACTTGGCAATCTAATAAAGCATCTCAGTGGGTGTTAAATAATGGGTGTGATTGGCTACAGCTGTGTGTGTACTCAGTGCAATGGATGATGGCAAATGTAGTCCAGGGTGACATGGTGGCATGCTCTGGTGGCGAGTGGAAGGCAATATAGTTATTGTTTTTAATCGATTGGCAACACTAATAACAACCAAAGAACACTTTGGATTCAAGCGCACATACTGTAAAACAAAGTGCAACTCAAACTCAATAATGCAAATGTGAGTGTTACAAACCATTATTTACACAACAAGTACATTTTTTAAATGTAAGTACATACTAGTTAGAAATACATAAACAGGAAGACTTCATTTTTCTTGAGATTTACAATTAATGCAAAGTAAGTCGCTTTGGATAAAAGTGTTTCTATAGTGTTCCAAGTCTCTATAAATTTCTGGCCTAGATATAGCTTAGGTCTCTCATGCAATGTAAAAAAAATAGCTTGTTTTATAGTCTGTCAGGCCTAAATTATAAATCAGACTAACTGAATAAGCATGAGCACACTTCTCCTCAACAAGTCACTGGATTTAAAGTACCATATTTGTAGTTTGTTCAAACCCCCTAGCCCTTAAGTATGTCTTAAACAAATCTGCACAGTACCACATCGTCTCATATGTGCAATAGGCTCAATCAAACATACAGGGTGGAAAAAAGTTGAAGTCCATCACCCTCTGTGTATCACAGTTCTACTATAAATGGATTTCTGTCAGAGAGGGTTACATAATGCACAAGAGAACGTTTCAAACTGGCACTTAACCAATTTCCTTGTTAGACTAAATGCAGTGAGTCTTCAGACTTGCTACAGACATTTTCAGGCTATCAATTGTCCGGTGAACAGGAAGACAACACATTAACTATCGAAGTGTGGTAAATGATAAACCAGGTCAAAATGTCAAGAGATAGCACCGACTCATGTATCATCACTCTAAATCTGCAAAAACTTTCCAAATCATAACTATGCCGGAGCTGAGGATTAGCATGGTTAGCTTCCTTCATAAGATTTTCAAACATTTATTCAGATCAAAAATATCTTCAAAGGGTCGGTTTTATGGATGGGGTGGAGGATTTGGCAATAGAGCAGATGAGGTGAAGCAAAGACGGCCTTATATGGTAAGATGAGGGGGAGACGTTTGCTAGTTCAGATCTTCTGTCACTGAAGTCATTAACTGTTTTTACTAGCAATAAGATATTGTGCATTGTGGTGTTATTTTCCATGACAATTCAAGGGTTAGCTCACCCAAACTTGAAAAATGTCATCAATTGCTCACTGTCATCTCGTTCCAAACCCGTAAGACTTCTGTTCATCCTCAAAACACAAAGATATATTTTAAGATTTCTGTCCACTGAAAGTCCATCTTACCAAAATATGCATGCTTGATGCAGAAGAACCAGTGAGGTTAGTTCTCGTGCATCTTTTGTATATTTGATGTGCTCTATAGACCACTTCGGTGTTTGCAAAACAGTGACAACATTTTTGTGAGCAAAGCCTATCTGGTTGAAGAAAAAATACAGTTTACAAGCGGCAGTCTATGAAAACCATGGATTGAAGGAATAAAAGGGGTATAAATTGTTTATTTTAATTATTTTTATTTAACACAAATTTCATTGTGTTTCAAAGATGAGTAGTTGAGGGAGTAGACGATGACATAATGTTATTTTCTGAGTTAATTCCATTAAAATACTTTGTATAAAACTGTTGCAACCCTGTTTGGTGTCGCTTGTGGAAAATTACAACTGCATCCATTAATTGTGATAAAAATAATAATAAGAGACCCAAGAAAACTTAAAAATATCATGCAAAATGCAATTTCTTGTTTGTTTTTGAGGCTAAATGTGTTTTTGACAAGTTCTGTGAGATTCACTTTTAAACTAGAGGTCAAAGTTCACAGCGTTCACTGTCTGGGTTCAGCACAGTCCAACAGGTGGGAAGCAGCACTGCCTCTCGGTTACGATCTATTCCAGTTTGTGCTGCTGGACCAGATGTGAACAGAGCTGGAGCTCTAGAGGAGGCCGACAGACTCTGGCTTCCAGCCTTTGGCCCCCCCTGATATCTGAGTGTCACAACACCCGCCATGATAGAAAACACATGCGCAGCGGACAAGATTTGTGAAGGAGAGAGAGAGAGAGAAAGATTGGACAGAGTCGATTGAGCTGCTAAAGCCACACCAACAAAGAGCTTCTTGTTTCATTGATTTCCCAGAAACAGCATCAGCTGTCCAGCAGGGTCAGCAAAATGACAGGAAAAAAGGAAAGGAAAATGTCCAGTCCCAAAAATCTGTGAGACATTAGAGGACATCCTGTCCCAACAAGAGCTCATAAAAATCAAAGCCTTGGCTAACAGACCTCATATCTTGCTCCACTTACATTTATGTTTGATTTTTTATGGTGAAGATATACATACCTTCTCATAAAGACAGCAAAGGACATGTACTAGTTTACATGTGTCTGAGCTTTCTGTCTAGGGCTGCCCTCAACTAAAGACTATTCTGGTCGACTGGTAGTTCTCGACTAGTCGACTATTAGTCGCACGTTAATTAATAAACCATATAAATCATAATAATGAGTCTTTAATTGCCTACAAGCGCATTTGAAAACAGCTTGTCACAGTGGACCGGCAGATATAATAATTATGAACGTGTCAGGGAAAAACAGCAAGGAGACACTGGCAATGTCTCCGCTGATTATTTGTTTTCTATTTGTATGGGTTTATTTAAAAGTGGACATTTCACTCTCTATAGTAATACTTTTTCATGTCTGTAAGGCAAGTATACCCAGCTAACACAGAGTTTTTAAGTTTCACGCTCAAGTTCACGGAGACCGAGATGGCAGAAAGCGTGTCCTGTTTGCTTTGATTATTTTACAAAAGCGCAACGTTTTGTTGTTGTTCTCATAATTACGGAGTATTTTAAGAACAAGTGACCGCACCGGCGCCTCCATCTGTCAGGCAGCTTCCACACTTCACAGGTTAACATTAGATTAAGATGCAATGTGAAGTTAGTGATAGACTAGTGCTTTCTTAGTTTTCAGTAACACTGACATCTCGTCTCTGCAGTAGAGATGCACCTGTATGCATGTTTCATACGGATTAAATAATCTGAGATAATTTGTTTTCAATTTGAATCGGTTAATTTCAAAGTAGACATTTCACTCTCTATGTCTGTAAGGCAAGTATACCCAGCTAACACAGAGATTTGACGTTTCACGCTCAGGTTCACAGAGACCGAGATGGCAGAAAGCGTGTTCTGTTTTATTTTACAAAAGCACAACGTTTCGTTGTTGTTCTAAAAATTACGGAGTATTTTAAGAACAAGTGATCGCACCGGCGCCTCCATCGGTCAGGCAGCTTCCACACTCCAAACAGACACTTGAATAGGTTAACATTAGATTAACTTAAAAAAAAAAAAAATATATATATATATATATATTTTTTTTTTATCTTTAGTTAGCTGACTATTAGGGTCTAGTTGACACTCATCTAGTTGACACTCCAACATAGGTACCGTTAGACAATGGCGTGTCTATTGCGATAATTTTGTTATTGCAAGTTGTTTGGACCATTATTATTTTGTAGTTTAAATGCATATAATGATATCCCTGCTAAAAAAACTGCTAAAACCAGCCTAGGCTGGTTGGCTGGTTATAGCTGGTCAATCAGGCTGGTTTTAGAGGGGTTTTGGCCACTTTCCCAGCCTTGCCAGGCTGGTCAGACTGGAAGACCACCAGCTAAAACCAGCCTGAGCAGGCTGGGAGACCAGCTAAAACCAGCTACTTCCAGCTTAAACCAGCTAATACCAGTCAACCTGCCTAGGCTAGTTTTAGCTGTTTTTTTCAGCAGGGATGTCCACTATTATGGGCATATTCTACATGCTTCAGTCAATCAGCCAAACTTTTACAGATTTCACAAAAAAAAAAAAAAAAAAAATCAAATACACATAAATGGATTAGACTATCTGTTGTTAGTCACTTGCAAAATTACGAATATCTTTAGTATCTTTCGGAAAATGAGAAATCGGTCAACATTTACTAACCCTCATGTCATTCCAAATCTGCATGACTTTTTTTAAATCTATAAAGTAAAAGTCAATGTAAACCCCATTGACTTCCACTGTATGGGTTCTTCAAAAACTTCTTCAAAATACTGTTTTGCAGAATAATGACACAAACGATGACACAATTTTCAGTGTCCCTGAAAAGGGTCATGTTAATGTAATTGTTAAGTTTTTATAAGTGAAATGATCACTGATCAGGCCAACAATCACAAAGACACATGTTAGCATGTATTGCAAATCATCTTTGGATCATTTCACCTTTAGTGGAGACGTCAACAAAGCAGCACATGCTAGTCACAGCACTAGAGCAACACCCTCATGCCGTTTCATCATATCGCGTGTTTAGATTAGTGGAAGTGTGGGAAACGGGTCGAATTATCAGGAACGAGACTGTGGGATTGGAGTGGGAGGTGGAAAGTTACATCATTAAATCAAGCTACTGGGCTGAACTGGAACTCTAGAAGGCGGTACTTACCCATCCGCGGGTCCAGCCATGAGGTGCTTTGGGCTTTGTGGTCAATGAAGTATGTTTCTCCCTGAGGGGTGACGGCCTGCTCCCAACCCTCGGGCAACTGTCCTGTTCGGCAACAGTACAACAGCTAGAGATCAGCCAGCAGCCTGACCCACACTCCAGAGTGATGGCCAGAGAAGAGTGCTTCATTTACTCTGCTACTCTTTGGTTTGCTTATATGTGCACAAATGTCACCTTTAAGGAGTATCTTGAGAGTATATATTAATAAAATGCACATTTAAGGGGTAAATAAGTTACAAAGTACTCCTTCAAGTGCAATTCACGAGATTCATCTTTTATTAAATTCATTTTCAGTTGATGTAACAAAAGTCACAAAGCAGTATTCAACATTAATCTCAATGGTGTAGCTTTATAGTGGTTTCATATAGTTTATAACTAGATAAAAAAAGTTTGTCAAGACAAACTTTAAGTTGGCTTGAAAAGGCCTGATCAGGAAGTGTGAAAGTTTTAAAAAGTATTAGAAGTTTTAGAAATGTTATGGTTTTCAGTCTGAAAAAGATTGAAGTTTAAAGTAGTTCTAAAGCTTGAATGTTTTGAAGGCAGTACAGTCTAACTTATTTAGCATGATTAGCATGTTTCTAGCATGTTTGCAACATGATTAACATGTTAATAGCATGTTGCTAGCATGTATCTAACATGATTAACATGTTACTAGCATGACTTAGCATTACTTTCATGATTAGCAAGTTACTAGCATGATTAACATGTTAAAACATGTTGTAACATGCTGTTACCATGTTTCTTACCTGATTAGCATGTTGTTAGCATGTTTATAACATGTTGTTAACATGTTTCTAGCATGATTAGCAAATTATTAGCATATTACTAGCATGATTAGCATGTCGACAGCATGATTCTAACATGATTAACCTGTTACTAGTATGTTTTTAGCATGATGTTAACGATAGTAGCTTGTTTCTCGCATGGTTGTTAACATGTTTCTAGCCTGATTAGTATGTCACTAACATGATTGTAGCTGCTAGTCTTAGATATATATTTAGAACAGCATGCTAATAAAATAATAAAATAATAGTAACTTGCTATTCATACTAGAAACATGTTAGCAACTTGTTTATTATACTAGAAACATGCTAGTAACTTGCTAATCATACTAAAATCATGCTAGCAATTTGCTAATCATGTTAGAAACATGCCAGTAACTTGTTAATCATGCTAGAAACATGCTAATTGTGATAAAATCATGCTAGTGACATGCTAACCATGCTAGAAACAGGCTTGCAACTTCTTTATCGTGTTAGAAACATACTAGCAACTTGCTAATCATGCTAGAAACATGCTAATAATATGCTAGCAACTTCCTAATCATGCCAGCAACGTGCTAGCAACATGTTCATTAAAATTTAAGCTTTTAAAACCACTTTAAACTTCATACTATTTCAGACTGAAAACCGTCAAACTTAAAACTCCAAAACTTTTTAAAATGTTTAAACTGCCATGATGCCAAAAATCTGATTTTTCACTTTGATCTGACCATGTTTTGTTACATACCTTTCTATCAAAGTTATCTGACATTATCATTTGATGAACAGATGATTTTTTCTTGAGTTCTCATCATATTTTATGACCATTTTCTAAACTACAGCAAACAAACTGTGATAATTTTGAGGAATTTTGAATGTGCTTGAATAAATTTTGGTTTGACTGTAATTCATTTGGGATTATCAAGATGAATTTGTTCTGACGCAGTTTGACTCTTGAGTTCTTGTCATATTTTATGACCATTTTCTAAACTATAGTGAACAAACTGTGATAATGTGAGAAATGTGTCTGAATAAATTCTGGTTGACTGTATATTAAAATCATTGTATGAATGAATTGCATACAATAAAAAGTGAGCATCACACCATTGACACCAGATGACACATTCATACTAGGCTCAATGTCTTACGAGCTAAAAAAAAGCAGTTGCAGCTGTCTGTAAAACTCTTGAGTGTGATGCAATATGCCAATTGTTGTTGTAAGCGAGGGGGGGAAAAAGCTACGGAAAGCATTCAACAAAACTGCATTGTTCTAATAATGCACTCCTGCATTAGAGTGTCAATTACCCATAATCCCTAAGTTTTGAGGGGGGCCCCACCGTGAATGACCGCGAACGCACAACAGGTGAAGGCTCAAGCTGGTCTAAACTAAGAATACAGGAAATCTGTTGCCTCTCAAGTTCTTAGAGGCTGGAAAACAGAGGAAGCACAAGGACTTGTGGGATTGTAGGCAGGATCTGAGTCACGGCTTTCTATTATGCGCCTATTGAACTTGGACTAGTTCTCGGTGAGCCAAAATGGATGACTCGGCCATGTCAAAAGAAAAAAACCTGAGCGGTTGAGTCACCGCAAGATCGTGCCCCAGAGAAATCTGTGGTTGAGTTTAGAGAAGATCAGGGTGAAGAAGCCGTTCGAACAAGTGTAGCAGGTTGGCTTAAGCACACATTATTTCAGGCTGAGCAGCTTTATTCACAACCTCACGTTGTCACCAGTGCTTCCTCCTTACACTCGGGGTGTGCAATACTCTTCGTTGGATTTTTTTTGCATTTTGCAATTGTTTTTGTTGAAGGCAACTTGTTAAACTTCATAGTGTGTAACTCAATATGCTGAGATAGTTAGGCGTCTACTGTATGCAGCGCTGGAAGGAATCTTTCTCCCTCCGAACGCTTTCGTCTTGTTCTTGCCCCTCCATTCCCCCCTTCGCAGGAATCTGTTTCTCGGCTGCCAACAAAGCAGAGGCACACCTTTTTTTCCATTTCATCACAAATCAGGATTTGGGAAGAAAAAAAGCCAAACAAAGAAAGCACATTTGGAAATCATTTACGGTACTGACAGAGTCAGAGCTGCGGCCCGTGTCACGGGGAAGAGCAAACAACACGCAAACATGCTTCAGAACGCCTCGCGCATGACAGTCAACAAATCTAACACAGCTTTAAAAGCCTTCAGATCTGCCGGCTTGGAGAGTTCCTTCATTAAATCAGCATTTGACCCCCTCTGAAAAAGCAGCTAAACCTCATTCTCACACATACTTCACAAAATTACTAAATGAAACACTAAAATACTGCAAAACAGACTAGACTCGAAGTAAACGTGAATGATTCATTAAGCCTGCAAGTTGATGCAACCTGATCTTACGAGAAAACATAACTATCTTATGCAATTTTGTTTAAATTCGATTTAATTCGTAGATAAAAATGTTACATTTTTTGGAAAACTCAGTAAGGCATGAACAGATTGTACAAAAACTCATGCATCATACAAATTCATAATGACTCCGTAAAACATAGTAAATTTAATAATTGCAATGAGACTGTAGCTTTTTGAAATCGACCTCTATATATTCATTTACTATTCCCTACCCTAGCCATTGAGTGTGCATGAGAGAATGCAACTATTGCAACTATCATGAGTTTGCAACTATTTCATGAGTTTACGATTTCGTGTAAATTTGTATGATTTGATTCGTGCAAAAACATGCAATTTTAGAAAAAATAAATAGGCTTGAAGGTTCACCCCTAAATTTAACATCATACAACAGATCACACAAAATCGTAAAGAAACAGATTTTTTTACGAATTCGTACAAATTCAACCCTCACAGTGCATTGGTATTTGCTAACTATTGAGTAAATGTAAAAACATTTCTATTTTAGGATTTTGCAATGTATTTTTGATTCAATTTTTTTTTTGATTGAAATTTGATTCATGCAAAACTTTTCAAGTTTCAGAAAAAAACTAAGCATGAAGGTTCACGCCTAAACCTAACCTTTAGTGGGGCATAAACAGATCAAACAAAAACATACAACTAGATCTTACGAAATCATATAAATTCTCAAGTCACTAGGCATTGAGTAAATGTAAAACGTGTCTATTTTATGAGTTTGCAATTTTGTATGAATATGTATGATTGGATACAAAGGTTCAAGGTTCATAAAGGTTCAAGCCTAAACCTACCCAGTGGCGTGTAAAAAAGTACAAAAACGTACAAATGAGATTGTACAAATTCATACAAATTCGGCAATATGTATTGCCATGAGACTGGTGCAAAACGACTTTCCATGAGACTTCAAAATCATCCGCCATGTGCTCATTTACTATTCTCAACTAATACAGTCTACTTAAATTTTAAATTTAAGTTTTGTTGAGATTTGAAAATTTATTCCAAATGACCCTCACAGTGCATCTGTACTCACTAACCATTGAGTAAATGTAAAAACATGTCTGTTTTATGAGTTTGCAATTTAGTATGAATTTGTATAATTTGATCCATGCTTAACGTTTTCAAGTTTCATATAAAAAACTAAATATGAAGTTTCATGCTTAAACCCAATCTTCAGTGGCACATAAAAAGTTAATAATTGCCATGAGATTGGTGTAAATGACTTGCCATGAGACTTTTCAAAATTGTTCCCCATGTGCTCATTTACTATTCTCAACTAATATAGTCTACTTGAATTCGAAATGTGTGAATTCAGAAACTAAGTGTGTTTGTTGAGATGCAGAAATTTATTCAAAGTGGCCCTAAGTGCACTGGTACTCGCAAACCACTGAGTAAATGTAAAAACATCTAAAGTCTATTTTACGAGTTTGCAATTTAGCATGATTTGTATGAAGTGCTGTAAGATGCTGAATTCATTTGAAGCAACTCTCACAGTATATTGGTATTCTCTAGCTGCTAACCATTGAGTAAACATAAAAACATGTCTATTTTAAGATGTTTGGGGAATTTATTTGAAGTAACCCTCACAGTGCATTAGTATCCACTGAGTGTATATCGGTTGAACATTCATTACTGTGGTGCACTCAGTTATGCCCACTATGGTTTTAGACACCACTACGAATGGCTTTCGCCTTTAAACAGTGCACTATAGAGTAAAGGGTGCTTTTAAGCACATTTCTATGAGGTTTCATGATGATTTATGATGTTATTCATATGTGTAGCACAAATGGTTAAGGTTTAATTCATTAGGAGTATGTTTAAATCTCTAACTCTTAGTACATACATCTAAACACTAAAGAACAGAACTGTATTTCAGCATGCTAGAAGGCAACTGTACATCTATTAAACTCCATAAAGTTCATCTCATTTCCATGTCAGAGGTGTAATTTTTTATGTCTATGTGAATGTCATGGGCCGATGGGCATTAGGATTACCCAGGGCAAGCACCTGTAGCAAAGCTCCTTCCCAGCTGATTGATAACAGCTCAAGAGAGAGCATGTGTGTTTTCATGAGTAATGGGGAATGTGGACTGCTGGGAGGGGACGGCTTTCGCACTCACCGAGGTTGGGTTGAGAGAGGGCCATGGAGCGCTGCTGTATGTTGCCGTTGTTGGAGGCTTGATTGTGCAGACTCATCTGGGTCACCGAAGGCGTCATGGTCTTCCTGGGGTCGTGCCATGTGGTGATCTTCTCAATGTGACTGCACAAGAACGAAAAACAAAATGTTCACATTAAACACACCTATGCAGAGGAGTACTGACACAGCAAAACCTGTATTTCTTTAGGTCAAACAAATCATATTCTAGGAACGCATTGGCGATTTTGCACATTTAAAACCCAACCATCTCTCCGAGGACACATTTAGATTTCTTGGCAATGTTCAACTACAATGGTGTCAGCGTTGGGGAAACGCTACAGAAATGAAAAATAGACGGGAGAAACAATCATATCAATGATTTTGCTTTTCTTTTGCAAAGGTTTTGCAAAATTCATAGGAACCAACCAAACCTTAAAAGTTAATTCACGAGTTTGCCCTTACATCTAATCTGCTTGAGCAAGTAGAAAGCATATTTTGACGGGCTGTCCTGGGGGAGAACTCCCCCTATCCCTAGTATGGGATAAAAACAGATTAGAAGTGGGGAGTTGGGGTGGAGGAGGGATGCCAAGAAACTGTCGCAGGACGAAGGTAGGAAGGCGGTATATTTATATATGTATTGTGCTGGTTAGGATGGCTAAACAAGTTACACCTGTGCCGAATTGATTGATCATCTGATCGTGCTCCTCCCGAACCTTGTTAATAAAACGTCATTAATTGCCAATGTGACTATCTGAAATCGCCTTCTATACCCTCATTTACTATTCCATATGTTTCTAAAATAACATTCCCATTTTATTCTTTCCAGAGTAAATGGAAAGTTCAATCGGGGAACAAAAAGGTTTTGCACGCAAATGCAAACTTCTTAGTGGAAAATCAAACGTTCTGCAACCAAATGCAAGACTCTGCCTTAAATCATTCAACTCAAGCCACAACTGGACTCAACGCAACAGTTCGACCTGCAGTTCTAACCACAACGCACTTAACGTCCAGAATGAACAATCACTGCGGTACGTGAATCAAGCAACAGATGTACTGGAGTTTTCAGGCGGTGGTGTCCTCAACCGTTCACTCTCTTCCTCGGCACTCCTCCACCCCAAGTGAACCCTTTAAAACTGCAGCTACATGAAATTCTGGCTTCTCTGCATTTTTTCATGCAAGGCCATGAGCGCCAGACTGGCGGTTGCTTAATGGCAATCTCAGTGTCCCTCAGTCAGTAAACCAGTTTAGCGATGCTTTCATTATCAGGTGGGCTTTACCAGCTTGTCCAGAGGTGCTCAAACCTGCTCTTGGAGATATGACTTCCGGTTAAGATTAGTCTCAACCTTGATGAGCAGGTTTGGCTATGATTTGCTAGAGCTGGAACGGAACTCTGGAGGAAAGTAGATCTGCAAGACTGTAATGATGAATAAATCAAAACATTGTACAACAGCTCCAAAATTTGGTTGCCAGCAGATGTATTTATTTACAGTTGATGACCTGCAAAGCTAAAGGGGTGGTCACAGTTTTGTGGTCACAAACTACTTCTTTTTTCTAACCAATGAACCAATATCAAAATCTGGGTTTAAAGAAGATCCAGACCCAATAACATATTAACTGAGTTTGATTACATTCTTTACAGGGTTTTTTTAAGTTTTAAACTAAATATATGCCGCTAAACTTCACCCGCTTGTTTGTACACAAACTAGTCCGAGCAGAAAATCAGACGGCTGTTAGTGACCAAATGAGTCACAAAATACACAAAAGCCTCAATCAGAGAGTGACTCACTCAAACTATTCACGCTCCGCTGGGAAGATTATCTACTTCCTGCTGATCTCAGGCCCTCACAGTGGCAGAACAGGAAGCCATGTGTCCACGTGCTGCCCTGACAGCAGACCTCCCGGTGCTTGTTTTGAGAAACTATTATTCTGTCTCTTTAATAAACTGCTGTATCTTGTCTCCTGACCATCGGTTTCCAAAGTTGTGCTTTAAGAGATTTCAGCTGCGTGAAATACATCAACAGTGGGGTTAATTAACAGAGTTAGGATGCTATAGCAGCCTGAGTGGTTTAGATTTATGAACGTCTGACGGGAGAGAGACGGAACGGGCCCTCGGGGGTCTTCGCGTTCTGGGTGGGGCAGCTGTCCTGCACCTGTGGGCTGGGCCCCTTAAATTTGAGGCCCATCTTCCCACACGCTAAAGCCAATATGTGCAGTGGAGCAGCTGTTTAGCAGCCTAATGTTAAAGCACACAACAATTTACCTACAATTACCCAACGGTGCAATTTTGCTTTCTCATGTTTTACATGTTTTGTAGAATTTTCAAAACTGGTGGTATAGTGGCACAGGCATCGCATATTGGTCTGCTTAAAGGGTCAAATTTATCACTTTTACAATATTATATTTTTCTCCTTACAAATTAGTCCAAGTTCTGTCCACCAAAAACAATTGTACTTTAGTTTTGACTAATTTCCAGCCTCCTTCTGACCCTTTCAGTGAGTCCTTAATAAGCACAAATCTCAGTTTACTTCTAGAGTGTTTATATGTGAGCTAATGCTAGTTACAGTTCATAATTAGTGATGCTCCGATTGATCGGCCACCGATCATGATCGGCCGATATTGGCTTAAAATAGCTTGATCGGCGAACCCCAAAAGCGCCGATCAAAAAAGCAGATTACTTGACGTAAATTACTCGACTTTTCACACGTGCATGCACGGCGCACAGGTAAACAACAGTAGAGCGCATCTTACCAGTGGCATCATGAGTACTAAATTCCTTATTCGTTTTGTAAGGGTAGTCATGTTATTGGGCATGTGACTAAGTTGTGCGTGTACAGAGCGCTGACTGTAGTTTTGCCGAGAAGTTCAAGTTTACTTTCAGTTTCATTCTCTGCTATCTTCAGTGAGTGGTAAATGTGCGTGCTTGAATGTAAATGAATGTATCTTTCTATACCCGTCATATTGCAATAATGTTACTGCTGTATGTCTGATTGCTGTCATCAGTTCATGTTGTAGTTCAGTTCATATAGAATGAGGAAAAACCGTGCCCGTGTGACTCACGTGCGTATGTTTAGCGCCATTTTATCGCATCGTAATTCTAATGAACGCATATAGATGTTACTGAGTTGAATGTTTATGTTTCCTATATACAGACGGATTCTGATGTATCATATTTAATTCAGCCTAAACCACATTTTACTACCTTTATCCTAATGAAGGATGCTAATAATGCAATGCTGGATAATGCTGGATATGCTGGATAATATAATCCTTACATCATCTTAAAAAGCAGCTACAAATAACAAGCAAAGAACACTTACATTATCAAAGAACTTTATCACTAACTAGTGTAGCCTAGTCTAGTGCGAGGTGCACTTTAAAAAAAACTCCCGTTATAATCAGTTTTTCTATCTACACTGTATGATGAATAAATCTCTTACCCATGCGGCGCGTTATGCGACGTGGCCACTCTATGCGTGTGTTTATACCACGGCAAGTTTCTGAAGCATCCTAGAACCGACTCTCTGCACTGCATCGCTAAAGTGCAGAGAGGATAATAATAATACTCGTCTTGCTATCGTCAAAGGCATCAGATACACCATACTATCGTCTACAACCCTAACTTGGTGGTTCTTCAAGATCTTGACTGTAGCTATTTCCACAGTTTTTTTCCCAATATAGTTAATTTAGAGGTAGTTTCATTTCTACAAATGGTGCAAACTATGCTAGGTTATAGACAAAAGATTTCCATTCCCCTGCCATTCTGTGATCGGCGATCGGCAGATCATGATCTTTGTGATTGGCCCCAAAAATCTCTATTCACAATCATGAGGTTTTTTAAACAAGTTGTTTGGAAAAGACAATTTTTGAGAGTTCTAAAGTTCTGTCTTTCTGTCCTGTCTGTCAGGGATTCTCAATTCTGGCCCTTGAGGTCCACTTTCCTCCCGAGTTTAGATCCAACCCTAATCAAACCCACCTGGTTGAGTTAAGGTTGAGTTAAACTCTAAAGTTGAGAAGGTGAGAACCCCAGGTCAACATAGACTTGTTGTGCTCTAATGGCTTTTTTTTTATTTCGTCCTAATGAAACCACGATATTTAAATAGATCATTATTATAATCAATTCAGTTACAATAATATAATTACCTTACCAATATTAATAACTCGGACGAGCCCCCAACTTTCTCTTTTCTGTACGCAAGTTAGGGTTTAAAGATGGAGTTTAGGGCTGCACAATAAATCGAAATGAAATTGAAATGGTATTTTCCCATGCTTTCAGATGTAGCAGCATTTACTACACAGAGTCGTAGTTCACTGAGAAGCTACGCAACCATTTCTTTTGATTTCATAATAGCGCGATTAAATCGTCTGCGATAATAAACGCGTTATAGCGTAGCTTTTCAGTGAACTAGGGCTCTGTGTACTAAATGCTGCTCCATCTGAAAGCACCTGCTGGAGATGTACAACTAATGCGAATGGCAATCACCTTCGATTAATTGTGCAGCCTTAATGGGGTTCATAGTTTTCAGAAATTAGTTTCTGCACAAGTTTGGAACAAAAAGGCAGAGATTAGGAGGCACGGGGGGCTGACGCTTGGGCCTCGCACGGCCATGTTTGGGTACAAGCCATATGCTGTTTGCAAAGGAAACACAGACACACACATATCTCAAAGAAACAATGGCTTGGTGGTGGATTAGAGACTAAAACAACACTCGCAGTAACCAGATGGACACAACACCTCTGAGCTGAGCTTCCCGCTCTTCCTGTTAACGTGCCAGCTGTGGAAAATAACACACACACACACACACACTCCAGTATAGCTCCAGCACTTGTCACTGGGCCAGTTTATGGCAACAAATACACTCACAACACAGAGGTTAGTGAATCTCTCATTCGCCATTTAAAGAGGGCCAATCCAGCAGACCTCACTCAAGAAAATGCAGGAGGTTTTAAAATATTAGCCAAGGTTTAAGAGGTACAGCAAGCACATGTCTGTAATGGGATTAAGAGGGAGGGTCTAAACCAGTGGGCTGGTGCCTGCAGAGCACATTCTATAAATAAAAGAATATATCAATATTCTAGTCTACTTCAACACAAACTGAAAGAAGATCAGTTTGGATACATTTATACAATACAGTTGAAATGGACAGCGATTCGTTTCCAAGAAAATGGAGCAGAAATATTGATGACTCATGTTAAACAACAGATTTGAACCATTCAGATGCTCTCTAAGAGAGAATGTTCAACCCTTAACTGACTAGAAAGTGGCTGCGATGTAACCAAAGCCTATTAATTATTAAAATAAAAAGACAAGGATGGTTTGAACAGGTACCAAACTCTACCCAGATCTATCTCATCTGATGTTCTAATTATAGAGCAAGCAGTGGCACAGCAGACACATCTAAGGGCACCTTTCACCCGTAAACATGTTCAGCGTCCAGCAAGAAAACTCCAGGAATGTGAGTCTGTCTGTAGCCATAGAGATTTCAACACACTCCAGACGGAGCTGGCACACACAAACACACACGGTGGCACACAAGCAACACGCACTTACTTAGGAAAGCAATCTGTGTTAGACATCTAAAAGATTCGAACCCACCTCAGAGTGCAAGCTCTTGTTAGAAATATTATAGGTACAGTGTACAGTGGCATGCAAAAGTTTGGGAACCTTTTGCAGAATTGGTGAAAATGTGAATAATTTTACCAAAATAAGAGGGATCATACAAAATGTACAAAAGTTTAAGAACCCTTGGTTCTTAATACTGGTTGTGGTTACCTGGATAATCTACGACTGGTTTTTGTTTTGTTTTGTGATGGTTGTTCATGAGTTCTTTGTTTGTTCTAAACAGTTAAACTGTCTGCTGTTCTTCAGAAAAAAATCCTCCAGGTCCTGCAGATTCTTCGGTTTTCCAGCACCTTTTGCATATTTGAACCCTTTCCAACAATGACTGTATGATTTTTGATCCATCTTTTCACACCGAGTACAATTGAAGGACTCAAATACAACTTTAAAAAAAGGTTCAAACATTCACTGATGCTCAAGAAGGAAACACAATGCATTAAGAGCATTTAAAGTTATTTTTTTATGCAACCCG
Organism: Garra rufa; assembly: GCF_049309525.1. Classification (NCBI taxonomy): domain Eukaryota; kingdom Metazoa; phylum Chordata; class Actinopteri; order Cypriniformes; family Cyprinidae; genus Garra; species Garra rufa. Next base: position 43,114,097 of record NC_133367.1, on the reverse strand, counting down.
GAATCAAAAAGCTCTACAGGATCACGAGAGAGTTTCTCTTTTCCACAGAACTCTGAAAGGTATCTCAAAGGTCACTGCACTCAAACTCATGCTAAAGCAGGGCGGACGGTAACTGTGGTCGCGTCTGGGCTGAGTCAGTGACATCCTCCCCATTCAAAACCGCCCCGTCCGCAGGGTGACAGCAGCCCAGCATGTCTCTGGGACTCTCTCCACCCAGCTGTGCTAATTGAAAACAGGAACAAAAGAAAAGGATCCACTTTCCCAATTACTCTGAGCTCGGGTTACCGGGGAATTCCTGCACATGCAGCACAAAGGGTGACTCCTCCTCAGAAGAGAAAAGAAATCGGTGACGGAGGGCCTGTCCGAAAGACGGATCGCCAGAGGTCAGATTTAGACGGCGGGGATTGTTGAAGGACACCAGCTGGATGTTGCGGAATCAGAAGTATTCAATTGAATGTGAAAATGTGAGGGAGGGGCGCGCAGGAAATGGAATGCGCTACTAATTATAGTCATCCAGATTACTGACGCTGAGCTCTGACATCTTCTGTGGAAACGGGGCAAGTCGTGGCTTGTGTTTGCAGGCCTGGTCAGTGCGAGGACAACCTGCTACGCTCAAATGGTTTGTGACGCTACAAGTGGTGAAGCTACTTGTCACATTTATTACGCTGCTAAGCTTTTTATTAATCTTCTTAGAATAAATTTCTCAACGCTACTCCCCCTAGAGCTTTCAAGCTGGAACCACCAAACTTTTCAGACTGATCCGACTTACGATTTCCCCAAAAATGACGATTAAAACTGGGAAAATCCCATAGACTTTCATTGACGGAATGTTCAAATGAGCCAACTGTCCAAACTCCAACTGTCAAAATTCAAATTTAAACTCCCAGAATCTAATCCTTTCAAACTTTCATTCTAATATTTCTAATCTATTTAACCATATAGCCAAGCCTAGCATCTAGAATCATGCTAGTAACTTGCTAATCATGCTAGTAACATGTTAATCATGCTAGCAACATGCTAGTAGCTTGCTAATCATGCTGGAAACATGCTTGTAACTTGTCAGTCATGCTAATGACATGTACATAACATGCTAAATATGCTAGAAACATGTTAGCAACTTGCTAGTCGGGCTGGAAACATGTTAGAACCATGCTAGCAACTTGCAGCTTATTATGCTAGAAACATGTTAGCAACACGCTAACAACTTGCTAGTCAACCTAGAACATGCTAGCTAATCACGATAGAAACGTGTCGGCAACTTGCTAATAATGCTAGAAACATGATAATAACTTGCTAATCAGGCTATAAACATGCTAACAACGTTTTTAATCATGTTAGAAACTTGCTAATGACATGCTAGAAACACACTAAACATGTTAGAAAAATGTTCAAATGTTCATCATGCTAACTAGATTCTAATCATGCTCAACATGCTAATCATCTAATCTATCTATATAAAATTCTAAACTTTAAGCTTTTACAGCTGCTTTAAACTTTCAAGCTAATATTTCTAATCTATTTAACTATCTAGCCAAGCCTAGCAACTAGAATCATGCTAGTGACTTGCTAATCAGGCTAGTAACATGTTAATCATGCTAGCAACATGCTAGTAGCTTGTTAATCATTTTAGAAACATGCTAGTAACTTGTCCGTCATGCTAATGACATGTAAATAACATACTAATCATGCTGGAAACATGCTAACATCTTGCTAATCTTGCTAGAAACACGCTAGAAACTTGCTACAATCATGTTTCTAGCATTATTAGCACGTTATTTACATGTCATTAGCATGACTGACAAGTTACTACCCTAATGACTGGTTTTGTGGTCCAGGGTCACATATTAACTTAAAGCTTCCACTTGGCGAGACACTCAGGAAACTGTTTAATGACTGTTTTTCAATTCCATGAAGTGATGCTTAAGAAATTACTTACAAAGTTAACTTATATAAAATAAAACTTAGTTAGTAGCATTGCTGGATTTAGATTTCTAGTTACTACCCTAACACTAAAAACTCACAATATAATATCCGAAACAGTTCTTTGGTTCTTGAAAATATGACTCGAACATCACAAGTTCGCAAGCGCCAACATGACCCACTGGATCAAAAGGCAAGGAACAGTCCACACTAAATAGCTGCCGTGTTTGTGTGGAAACAGACTCCGAAAATACTTATTCAGCAAGTGGAAAACCGAAGCAGTCCCGCATCAGATCTTCCTCAGCTGTTGTGAAGGACTTTGGGCGGCTCGTCGTGTTACTGGTTCGGACAACTGGCCCGTGAGTGTGGGAGTGAACGGCCGTGCAGCTGCCATTGGGTGCGCTAACTTTAGACTTGGCAGGGATCTGTCTCTGTTCAGTCACACGAATGTTTACAGAGAGCCAAATCATCGACTTAATGTACAGAAAACAATAGCGTTATATGTATTTCCACAAAGCATTTTCAACATTGATTATAATCAGAAATGCTTCTTGAGCAGCAAATCTGCATATTAGAATGATTTCAGAAGAATCACGTGACACTGAAGACTGGAGTAATGATGCTGAAAATTCACAGGAATAAACTAGATAAAGTTCGTCAAGGCTTGAGAAAACCTAGCTTGAAAGTTTAAAGCAGCTGTAAAAACTTAAAGTTTTGAACTTTATATAGATAGTTTAGATGATTAGCATGTTGCTAGCACGATTAGAATGTAGTGAGCATGATTCTAACATTTTTCTAGCATGTTTAGTATGTTTCTAACATGATTAGCAAGTTACTAGCATGTCATTAGCAAGTTTCTTGCATGATTAGCAAGTTGTTACCATGCTGCTAGCATGTTTCTAGCATGATTAGCAAGTTGTTACCATGCTGCTAGCATGTTTCTAGCATAATTAACATGTTACTTGCATTATTAGCATGTTACTAGCATGTTTCTAGCATGATTAGCAAGTTACTAGCGTGATTCTAGTTGCTAGGCTTGGCTAGATAGTTAAATAGATTAGAAATATTAGATTCTGGCAGTTTAAATTTGAATTTTGACAGTTGGAGTTTGAATAGTGTTGGCTCCTTTGAACATTCTGTCGATGTAAGTCTATGGGATTTTTATGATTTTTAATCTTCAATTTTATAAAAACTATAAGTCGGATCAGTCTGAAAAGATAGAGCACACTAAGTGAGATCAGTCTGAAGAGCTGGGCCAAGTTTGGTGGTTCTAGCTTGAAAGCTCTAGGAGGAGTAGCGTTCAGAAATTTAGTCTAAGAAGAAGAAGAATAAAAAGCTTAAGCAGCAGATCAGTTCAATTACATTTTAACATTCACATTGAAAACAGATGTCTTAAACAAATAAATGCAGCTTTTTGTGAGCGCAAGACTTCAGAAACACAAAAAACTTACAAAAACGAAATTTTGAACTGTAATGCATATGTATAACAAACTAAGCACACAAGCACATATATCTGTGAAAAGCCTCATATCTGTTGTACGGAGGGACAAACAGGAGGTCATACTGTGGGCTGGAGGAACTGAGGGTCTGAATACAGAGATTATGACAGTAAGCCAGTGAGTCATGGCTACTGCCTTTCCCGTCAGAGACAAAGCAAAGCCTTATGGGAAGTTTGGGAGTTGTTTGACCCTTAGCACAATTAAGAGGTTTGTATCATTGTCCTGCTGCAGAACAATGCAGAGTTAAAGGCCTGTTTAAAAGAGTTCAACCCATAACTGGCAGATTCAGTATTTGGATTATTTGACACCGAAGTTTGTCCAGATCTCTAGATCCGAGCTCTTCTGCTGGAGCTGGTGTTGAGACGCTGCATGATTTAGGATGATCTCGTTAGGACTTTATAATGCGACAGTTCTGGACGGCGGCCCAGTATGTTAAATAACTCCAGAGCGACTGCCCGACTGCAGGCTAACAAGAAGCAAATTGTGCTGCGGAGAAGAATGCACTATCCGATCTGGTAAAGCGGAGAGCTATTGAGCCTCTCGTGAACCCACACAACTCATGAATATCATCAGCCTTCAAAGTGCGTCTGTGAGAATGAGAGCGTTTGTCTACATACATTCACAATTCATTCGCATTCGCAATTCAAAATAACTGTTTTCTAAAATAGAGTAAAGTCTAATGTATTCCTATGATGCAAAGCTGATTTCTCAGCATTATTACTCTGGTCTTTAGTGTCACATGATCAGAGAACAGAAATAAAAATATTTGGCAACATTAGAAATGACTGTACTGTCAATTTTGATCATTGTAATGCGTCCTTGCTGAGTAAATATTTAAAATTTTTAAATTAAATGATGAAATTTGAAACCTGAAAATTTTATTTTTAAAAGAAACTTAACTGTCTTAACTGTCACTATCACTTGTTAAATACACATATTTTAATATATTTTAAAAAATTTCAAATTTTAAAATTAAATGTTGAAATTTGAAACCTGAAAATGTAAATTTTCCTTAAAAATGGAAAAAAGGAACAAAGTTCAAAGGAACAGCATTTATGTGAAATAAAAATCTTTGGCAACATTAGAAATGTCTTTACTATCAATTTTGATCACATAATGCGTCCTTGCTGAGGAAACATATTTAAAATTTTGAAATTAAATGTTAAAATTTAAAACCTGAAAATTTTTTCACAGCATTCGTGTGAAATAAAAATCTTTGGCAACATTATAAAAGTCTTTACTGTCACTTTTAATCATCATACTGCGTCCTTGCTGAGTAAATGTATATTAATATATTTTAAAAGTCTGAAGTTTTAAAATTAAATGTTTAAATTTGAAACCTGAAAATGTAAATTTTCCTTAAAAAATGTAAAAAAGGAACAAAGTTTAAAGGAACAGCATTTATGTGAAATAATCTTTGGCAACATTATAAATGTCTTTACTGTCACTTTTGATCATTGTAATGCATCCTTGTTGAGTAAATATATATTAACATCTTTTAAAAATGTGACATTTTAAAGAGAAGTATTGAAATTTGAAACCTGAAATGTAAAAAGGAGGGAAAAAGGAACAAAGTTTAAAGGAACGGCATTTGTGTGAAATAAAAATCTTTGGCAACATTATAAATGTCTTTGCTGTCATTTTGATCATTGTAATGCGTCCTTGCTGAGTATATATATTAATATCTTTTAAAAGTTTGAAGTTTTAAAATTAAATGTTAAAATTTAAAACCTGAAAATTTTAATTTTCTTAAAAAAAATCGATAAAACGGAACAAAGTTTAAAAGAACAGCACTTATGTGAAATAAAAATCTCTGGCAACATTATAAATCCTTGTTGAGTAAATATATTTGAATATCTTTTAAAAATGTGACATTTTCAAATTTAAAACCTGAGATTTAAATAAAAAAAAAAATGAAAAAGAGGGGAAAAAAAGAAACAAAGATTAAAGGAACAGCATTTAAGTGAAATAAAAATCTTTGGCAACGTTACAAATGTCTTTACTGTCACTTTTGATCATTGTAATGCGTCCTTGTTGAGTAAATATATATTAATATCTTTTAAAAATTTGACATTTTAAAGTGAAGTTTTGAAATTTGAAACCTGAAATTTAAAAAGGAGGGAAAAAGGAACAAAGTTTAAAAGAACAGCATTTGTGTGAAATAAAAATCTTTGGCAACATTATAAATGTGCGTACTGTAAGACAAACTGTACTGTAAGAGGAGAGTATTGCATAATTGTCATGTAAATGATAACACTATGATCTTAATGCTCCTCAAATGAGTGAAATATGACCCAGAAAAATGTTCTTAGAGCAAGTCACCCTTAACGCACTGTGAGTGTTGGTAGAGACTCCAGCAGTTCTCACCAACTCTTTCCAGATCACTGCATTGATTAGTTTCCTCGAGTGTGTGTGGGTTGCTGGAATGCTGTGTTAAATTCTGGCCCAGCATCACCCTGACAACAACCTGTCACCTGTCAGCCGTTCCCTCATCACACATTAACATATAAACCCCCTGAGACCGCCAGCTTTCACTCAGTTAATAGTTAACCTCATTCACTTCAGTCATGTTCTGTTGTGTTTGTGCTCATTTCAATCTCATCGCTGCACTCATGTACTAAACATTTAGTTACACATTGCTAATGATGATACGGTGAAATATTACTTATTAGGTTGGCTAGAACCACCAGATCTTCAGACTGATCTCACTTAGTGTGCTCTATCTTTTCTAACCGATCAGACTTACGGTTTTCCTAAAAATGGCGATTAAAACGGGCAAAAATCCCTTAGACTTACATTGACGGAATGTTCAAATGAGCCAACACTATTCAAACTCCAACTGACAAAATTCAAAATTCAAATTTCAAGTTTCTACTTAACTATCTAGCCAAGCTTAGCAACTAGAATAGTTCTAATAACTTGCTAATCATGCTAGAAACATTAGAAACATGCTAGATAATTGCTAATCATGCTAGAAACGTTAGAAACATGCTGGAAACATGCTAGCAACTTGCTAATCATGTTAGAAACATGCTAGCAACTTGCTAATCATGCTAAAACATGTTAGCAACTTGCTAATCATGCTATAAACATGTTAGCAACTTGCTAATCATGCTATAAACATGTAAGAAACATGCTAGCAAATTGTTAATCATGCTAGAAACGTTAGAAACATGCTAGAAAATTGCTAATCATGTTAGAAACATGCTGGAAACATGCTAGCAACTTGCTAATCATGCTAGAAACATGCTAGCAACTTGCTAATCATGCTAAAAACATGTTAGCAACTTGTTAATCATGCTAGAAACATGTAAGAAACATGCTAGCAACTTGCTAATCATGCTAGAAACATGCTGGAAACATGTTAACAACTTACTAATCATGCTAGCAACTTGCTAATCATGCTAGAAACATGCTGGAAACATGTTAGCAAATTGTTAATCATGCTAGAAACGTTAGAAACATGCTAGAAAATTGCTAATCATGTTAGAAACATGCTAGAAACATGCTAGCAACTTGCTAATCATGCTAAAAACATGTTAGCAACTTGCTAATCATGCTATAAACATGTAATAAACATGCTAGCAAATTGTTAATCATGCTAGAAACGTTAGAAACATGCTAGAAAATTGCTAATCATGTTAGAAACATGCTGGAAACATGCTAGCAACTTGCTAATCATGCTAGAAACATGCTAGCAACTTGCTAATCATGCTAAAAACATGTTAGCAACTTGCTAATCATGCTAGAAACATGTAAGAAACATGCTAGCAACTTGCTAATCATGTTAGAAACATGCTGGAAACATGTTAACAACTTACTAATCATGCTAGAAACATGTTAACAACTTACTAATCATGCTAAAAACATGTTAACAACTTGCTAATCATGCTAGAAACATGTAAGAAACATGCTAGCAAATTGTTAATCATGTTAAAAACATACTGGAAACATGCTAACAACTTACTAATCATGATAGAAACGTTAGAAATGTGCTAGCAACTAATAATGTTAGAAACATGCTTGATAAGTTGATAATCATGTTAGAATCAGGCTAAAAGCTTGCTAATCATACTAGAAAAATGTTAATCATGCTAGAAACATGCTAGCAACTTGCTAATGACATGCTAATAATGCAAGTAACATGTTAATTATGCTAGAAACATACTAGCAACATACTACCAACTTGCTAATCATGCTAGAAACATGCTAACAACTTGTTAATCATGCTAGAAATGTGCTAGCAACTTGTTAATCATGCTATAAATGTGCTAGCAACTTGTTAATCATGCTAGAAATGTGCTAGCAACTTGTTAATCATGCTAGAAACGTGCTAATGACAAGTTAAAAGATAGAAACATACTAAACATTCTAGAAAAATATTAGAAACATGCTAATCAACTAATCTATCTATATAAAGTTCAAAACTTTTACAGCTGCTTTTAACTTTCAAGCTAAGCTTTCTCAAGCCAACCGAAAGTTTGTCTTGACAAACTTTTTTTATCTATTTTGTGCTTGTAATTTAAGAAAGTATTTATAAAATAGATACTTTAAAAATTGAACACAAATAAATAAATATAAATGAAACTAAATTATATATTTGTGACCCTGGACCACAAAACCAGTCATAAGGTAATATTTGGCCGAGATACATCTATTTGAAAATCTGAAATCTAAGGGTGCAAAAAATCAAAATACTGAGAAAAACACCTTTAAAGTTGTCCAAATTAAGTTCTTAGCAATGCATATTGCTAATCAAAAATTACATTTTGATAGGTTTACAGTAGGAATTTTACAAAAAATCTTCATGGAACATGATCTTTAGTTCATTTCCTAATGATTTTTGACATAAAAGAAAAATCAATAATTTTTACCCATACAATGTATTTTTGGCTATTGCTACAAATATACCCCAGCGACTTAAGACTGGTTTTGTGGTCCAGGGTCACATTTTATATACAAACAATTAGAAAGCATTTAGAAATGAAAAAAAAAAAAAACCTAAATATTTTTAAATAACAAAACGGTCATTTTTAATTTCATTGATATCGCAAAATAAAAACACAAAGTTAGACAGACAATTATTTGAATATGTAGAAAATTAAGTCATATTAAAATCACTGCTAACATTTTTGTTTGCGTAATGCCATCCTGATCTTGATAATAAACTTCATCCTGAAATTAGTAAGTGGTGCAACTGGTTGTAGGTGTAACGCCACTAACAAAAGCGCATGTGAGTCAACGATAAATCAAATTAACTATACAGTCCTACATTTATTAAGAGCGGCCAAATCATTCTAACCCAAATTAAACCATCCATGTTTACAATTTTAGTTTGCGAAGCATTATGGGATTGAAGAAGAAGATAGAAGAACCATTTTTGGTTCCACAAAGAACCATTCTTTAAAGAACCATCTCTTTCAAATTTTTTCAGAATCTGAAGAACCTTTTTTGTGAAGCAGAAAGGTTCTGTAGATGTTAAAAGTTCTTTATGGAACCATTTAGACAAAAAAAAAAGTTCTTCTATGGCATCGTGAAGCACCTTTACTTTTAAGAGTGTAGCTGGACGTAAACACTGCTTGCACACAATTGCAATTAAGTGCAAAATTAGTTCAATTGCATGGTATTTTTATGAAGTCCATAAGATACTAGAATGATACTTAGAATGAAATAAATGTATTTCAAATACGTTATAGTATATTATTAAAAAAAACTAACTAATAAAACTTGAACTAAAACTTAAGTGTGAGCAGAAAATATTAACCAGAACTATAACAGTACATCACTAAAAACTAAAATAACAGTGAGCATGTTGGAATGCTGGCGATTTAGTGCAAAGCGCCACCTATCAAAATATTCCCAGCAGCTGGAAACATTAAAACCCCAGTCAAAGGCGTTTCTGCATTTAGCGTGCTCAATATATCAGCGGCAGCGGGCCGACGACCGGCCAAAAGCACGATAACAGCCCTTTTCCATGAGGCTGCCAGGATTCTGGGTTCAGCTGGAAAACGCTGTGCCTGGAAAACAGTCTGACGCAGTCTGACCCAGCGCCGCTGCCCAGTGCGTCCTTTTCCCTCCAAGATAAAGAGCACAATGTCTGATGTGTGTTTATGACCCAGAGCTGGAAGAAACTGCAGGCCTGACAGCTACACTCTTAAAAACAAAGGTGCTTCACGATGCCATAGAAGAACCTTTTTTGTCTAAATAGTTCCATAAAGAACCTTTAAGAACCTTTTCACAAAAAGAAGGTTCTTCAGATTATAAAAAGGTAAGAACTCAGTGTTTGACTCAGTGGCTCTTTGTGGAACCAAAAATGGTTCTTCTATGGCATTGCTGTGAAGAACCCTTTAAAGCACCTTTATTTTTAAGAGTGTATGCTAAGCTCTTTCAAACACTGTTTTGCATTTTGCTGCACAAAAATATGCATTTCCCATTTCAAGCACAGCAAATGCTTTGATTCTCTGGAAACCCGCAATGGGACGCAACAGTATCTAATAAGGGGTATGCGATATGACGATTTTTACGTGGACGATTAAACTGTACGCACGACCTGGTTTTGAAAAAATATGGTAGTATCGTGCTACTGTGTGCCTCCGTCTCAATATACCGTTCACATACAGGACACTGCATTCGCATTCGCAATCACAAAAGTACATTATTTACATTTGCTTTAAAGTAGGGCTGGTCAATTAATCGAAATGAAATCGTAATCGAGATTAATCGGAAGCTCCGATTGTCATGCGTATCTTTTAGTGAAGCACGGTGTCTGTGATATCTATTTCTATGTGATCTGTGATCAGCAGTAAATCTTCATCCGAAGGCCAGAGGGCGCTCTGTCTCTCGGAAACGCCAAAAACACCTGAAGGAGAAACCTAGAGAATACCTATAGCAGCAGCTAAATAAACGGAAGATTTAACTGCTTACATTCATTCAACATGACTCATAAACACTACTATGACAATATATGGTTTACTGAAGTTCGTATTATTGTTATTTTCATTAGAATAATGTACACTTATAATGCAATGCGTTAATCACTGCTTAGAATAGTATGAACTATGTTATGTGCGTTATTATGTGTAAGAAGCCACATCATTTCACAGACGGATTCATTTTAAACACTTGGCTGACGTTATGAAGTAAGTTTGAAGTAAAAAATATTGTATTTTCGATTTTCGATTTTATAATCGTTCGATTAAATCGATTTCGATTATGAACGCGATTAGGCGTAGCTTCTAAGTGAACTACGGCTCTGTGTACTACATGCTGCACCATCTCAAAACAGGTGCTGGAGATTTACGGCTAATCAAAGAACTGGCTTTATTGTCAAAATGCTCATGACAATCGCCTTCGATTAATCGCCCAGCCCTACTTTAAAGCCTTGCTGGTTAAATAGCGCTATTTTGTCCATGCGCTAAAAGCCTGTCAAACAGCGCCTGATTACTAAGCTAAGCTATCTTTGGCGTCTGATTCGCTAATTCTGTCAAAAACACACAAGGATTACACATAAACACAGTTGGTTTTGTCTAAAGGGAAAGAGTGAAAGTAAACAGTTGTGCGTCTGTATATTAGATGTGTGCAGCTCTTAAAGCGAAAGAGTTGAACATAATGCCGATTGTCACTAAAGGGACAGTTCACCCAAAACTTTAGTCACTCACATGTTGTCCCAAATCTCGATTATTTTTTATTCTTGTGCTGAACACAAAAGAAGATATTTTGAAGAATGTGGATAACAGTAGCACTTTGATAGTGAGACAGTGAAAAAAGAACTAAAATACTATGGGGACCAGCAACTGTTTGGTGACCCACATTATTCAAAATAAGTTTTACGTTCAACATGTTTTATGTTTGAAAAACCTTGAGAGTGAGTAAATAATGACAGAATTGTCATTTTTTGGCTGATGGTAAGCTAATAAAACAAAACACAAAGGAAAATCGCTCACTGCTCTTGACTGAATAACTTTAGCTGCTTTAATAAGAGTCAATGTATGATTTATGTTTATAGTGTATATAGCGTTAATTTTGTTCATTCAGTTTCTTGAATGCTACTGATAAATACACCTACAGCACCTGAAAACTAAACCACAGTTTGTTTTGATTTGTATAGTATGTCTATTTGTAACATCTAGCCTATTTTTGTATTTTTTTAAATAACACAGATAAAATAATGACAAAGATTTTTATCTTCGCTAGACCCACTTTGGTCTAAACATCTGCCGTTCTTTTTGTTTTATATTTTGTTACCTTGGGGTTTTGGTTTTAAATTGGGAAATTAGTTTGGCTGTGCTGCTCAGACAACTTGTAAAGTAGTCAAACCAACATGACACAGAATCGTGATAAAATCGTAAATCGTGATATTTCGGGAAAAGATCTTGATATGATATTTTTGCCATATCGCCCACCCCTAAGTGCGTCCGTATGCCAGCCGTCAGTCAACTGTGCCGCATTCAATGATGACGAGAAAAAAAACAAAAGAGCGTTTGACACAAACCCCCGTCAGCTCATGACAGCACACAAGCGTCTTTCTCTTGTCTCGGAGTAAGTACAAATATAAAGAGTGGACACATATTAGCCTAATGTCTGCGGGACAAAGCGCTCATTGTGAATAATCCTACAGGAGACATGGGAATGAACTCTGGCTCTGCACACACAGACCCCACCACTTTCCTTTCCATTCGCCGCTCTCGCTCGCTCAGTTAATGTACTTGGCTTCGCAATGATCTTTTTCCATTTTTGTTATTCTCTGTTCGTCTTTTAAAAAAGGGTCCTATTAACAAATCATTTTGATAAAAGTTTCTCTTTTACTCTCATTCTGCAAAGATGCTTCACGATGCCATAGAAGAACCTTTTTTTGTCTAAATGGTTCCATAAAGAACCTTTAACATCTGAAGAACCTTTCTGTTTCACAAAGATTATTCGGATTTCTTCAGATTATACAAAGGTTAAAAAGAGATGGTTCTTTAAAGAACCTTTGATTGAATGGTTCTTTGTAGAACCAAAAATGGTTCTTCTATGGCTAAAAGAAAAACAAAAGTACAAAATCTATACACTGTATGGGTACTATCATTCATACGTTTTTGGTCAGTAAAATATTTTAATGTTTTCAAAAGAAGTCTCATCTGCTCACTAATGCTGCATTTATGTATTTAAAAATACAGTAAAAATGTTAATATTGTGAAATATTATTGCAATTTAAAATAGATTATTTCTATTTAAATATATTGTAAAATGTAATTTATTCCTGAGGTCAAAGCTGATTTTTCAGCATAATTTCTCCAGGCTTAAGTGTCACGTGATCTTTCAGAAAACATTAGAATCTGCTGATTTGCTGCTTAAGAAACATTTCTGATTATTATCAATGTTAAAAACGGTTGTGCTGCTACATATTTTGTAGAAACCATTAATTTTTCATGACATTATAAATGATAAATGTGACCCTGGACCACAAAACCAGTCTTAAGTAGCATTGGTATATTTGTAGCAATAGCCAGAAATGCACTGTAAGGGTCAAAATGATTGATTTGTCTTTTATGTCAAAAATCTTAAGTAAAGATCATGTTCCATGAAGATATTTTGTAAATTTCCCACCGTAAATGTATCACAACTTAATTTTTGATTTGCAATATGCATCGCTAAAAACTTCATTTAGACTTTAAATACTAAATATTTAAGGTGTACTTAAAGTATGTGTACAATAGTTTCACTTTAGCTCAATTAAAATATACTTATGTACATATTTAGTACTTAATGCACTTTAATTGTGGGGAAGTAGTGCTGAAGTACAACAAAAACAAGTTTATTGAAGTGTTCTATTAATAACTAAAATAATAGGAAAGTATACTTTTAGTCTACTACTTCTCTCTTTATATACCTCTCAGAAATTTACTTAAAATGTCATTTAAGTATACTTAACTTATACTTAAAAGTATACTTTTATAAAATACAAAGTGGGCCAATTTAGTCCCAAGGAGTATTGAAATAGCACACTTAAAAGTATACAACAAGTACACTGATATTTGTATACTTACTACATAAAGTATACTTAAAAATATACTTGAATTTAAGTATACTTAATAAAATAGACTTCAAGTATACTTCTTTTTAGTAAGGGTTAGCAGACTTTGACTCAATTGCACAGTAGCTTTGTTAAGTACATAATATGTAAATGTATTTGCATTATACTTAGCATGAAGTAAATGTATTTTAAATGCATTTTAGTAGATTTATTGTTCACTAGGGCAGAGAATAATCAAATTATTCTTGACTTGAAATCAATCTAGTTCATTTGAAAAACATAAAACGTGTTCAAAAAAGAAAAGAAAAGAAAAGAAAGGGGCCAAAAGCAAAATCCCAAATGTTGCCTCATTTATGAAAAACCTATAAGTGCTGCCATAAATCTCCAGTTCTATCTCTAGTTAAGGACTTAATTACAATGAAATGAGCCGTAATGAGTGATGAGTCTGTCAGAGCAGCGCTTACGTGATCATACATGAGCCAAAACTGCAATAAGACACTAAACCACTGCAGACACCACCTGAGACAGACTCGATACCAGCGAAAGGCAGACACTAAGCGCCGTTTCAATGGGTTAGTGAGGCGTAGGATTATGGGGAGGATTTTGGTTGGGTTAGGGTTAGGGTTTGGCTCAGGTGTCTCTGTGCCTGTAGGGGTAATCTGTTCAGGCATCGGCCGGCCCACGGCTCTCAAGAAACCTCTAGCGCACAGTTATGCAGCGTTACCTGTTTGACTCTCAACACCTGCCTAACCACGCTCACAATGAGTAAGACACAGATTACATCTGCAGAACAACTACACGTCCTGCTAATCGCTACTTACGTTCATGTGAAGTGTGGCACAGCAGCACATGACACACACAGAGCTAAAATTAATCCAATACGGGTTCACTACAAAGACACACTCAAGTGTTTTTAAAAGTGATGCATTACAATATTTTGTTACTTCCACAAAAAAAGTAACTAATTGTGTTAGTTACTTTTATGGAACTTTTTACTTAGTTTTTTATGGAACAAAATAAGTGTACTTCTTCAAAACATAACAAAATATTATAAAAAAATTTAAATTTAAAATTTAAAATGTACTTTAAAGAAAAAACTTGTAATCCAGTGTCAGGGAAAGTTACTTTTAAAAACTAATGCATTACAATATGGAGTTACTTCACAAAAAAGTAACTAATACTTAGTTACTTTTTATGAAACTAAATAAATTTACTTCTTCAAAACATGACAAAATATTACTAAAACATAATGATTTAAAATATACTTTACAGTAAAACTTTAAAAACTGGGGGAAGTTACTTTTAAAAATAATGTATTACAATATTGTGTTACTCCACAAAAAAGTAACTAATTGTGTTACTCAGTTACTTTTATGGAACTTTTTAATTTAGTTTTTATGGAACAAAATAAGCGTACTTCCTCAAAACATGGCAAAATATTAAAAAAAATAATAATAATAATGATTTAAAATGTACTTTAAAGTAAAAATTTTAATCAGTGTTGGGGAAAGTAACTTTTTAAAAGTAATGCATTACAATACTTTTTTATGGAACAAAATAAGTGTACTTCAAAAAATAAAATAAAAAATGACTAAAACATAATGATTTAACATGTACTTTAAAGTAAAACTTGTAATCCAGTGTTGGGGAAAGTTACTTTTTAAAAATAATGCATTACAATATTTTGTTACTCCACAAAAAGTAATCAATTGAGTTACTTAGTTACTTTTTATGTAACAAAATAAATGTACTTCTTCAAAACATGACAAAATATTATTAAAACATAATGATTTAAAATATACTTTACAGTAAAACTTTAAAAACTGGGGGAAGTTACTTTTTAAAAAATAATGTATTACAATATTGCGTTACTCCACAAAAAAGTAACTAATTGTTTTACTCTGTTACTTTTATGGAACTTTTTTATTTAGTTTTTATGGAACAAAATAAGCGTACTTCCTCAAAACATGGCAAAATATAAAACAAATAATAATAATTATTTAAAATGTACTTTAAAGAAAAAATTTTAATCAGTGTTGGGGAAGTAACTTTTTTAAAGTAATGCATTACAATACTTTTTTATGGAACAAAATAATTGTACTTCAAAAAATTAAAAAAAATTACTAAAACATAATGATTTAACATGTACTTTAAAGTAAAACTTGTAATCCAGTGTTGAGGAAAGTTCCTTTTTAAAAAATAATGCATTACAATATTGTGTTACTCCACAAAAAAAGTAACTAATTGCATTACTTAGTTACTTTTATTAAAACTTTAGAACTTTGTTTTTATGTAACTAAATAAGTGTACTTTAAAACATAACAAAATATTATTATAACATAATGATTAAAAGTGTACTTTAAAGTAAAACTTTTAATATAGTGTTGAAGAACGTTACTTTTTAAAAGTAATGTATTACAATATTGTGTTACTCCACAAAAAAGTTGCTTTTTTACTTTGTTTTTATGGAACAAAATATGTGTACTTCTTCAAAACATGACAAATATTATTTAAAAAAATAATGATGAACTTTTGTAATAAAGTAACTTTTTAAAAGTAATGCATTACAATATTTCGTTACCTCCACAAAAAGTAACTAATTGAGTTACTTAGTAACTTTTTATGGAACTTCTTACTTTAAAGTAAAACTTGTAATCCAGTGTTTGGGAAAGTTACTTTTTAAAAGTAACGCATTAATACTGCGTTACTCCACAAAAAAGTAACTAATTGTGTTATTTAGTTACTTTTTATGAAACTCTTTAATGGAACTCTTCTTTTAATACAGTGTTTGGGAAAGTTACTTTTAAAATTAATGCATTAATACTGCGTTACTTAGTTAATTTTATGGAACTTTTTTTACTTAGTTACTTTTTTATGGATCAAAATGAGTGTACTTCTTCAGAACATGACAAAATATTACTAAAACATAATGATTTAACATGTACTTTAAAGTAAAACTTATAATCCAGTGTTGGGGAAAGTTACTTTTAAAAAGTAATAAATTACAATATTTTGTTACTCGACAAAAAAGCAACTAATTGTGCTACTTTTTATGGAATAAAATATATGTACTCCTTCAAAACATGATTACAATATTGCATTACTTGACAAAAAAGTAACTAACTGCATTACTTAGTTACTTTTTAAGGAACGTAATGCGTTACATAACTTTTGCTGGACTTGCTTATGTGTTTTTTAATAACAAAAAACTCAGATATGTTGTTGTAAAATTTAAAAATGAATGTATTACTTTATTAGTTACTTAAAAAAAGTAATCTGATTACGTAACTCACGTTACTTGTAATGCATTACTTTCAACACTGAATTATTACAAAGTGCACTTTTTTGAAACTTAATAAACACTCTGAGTTTCTAAGTGCCTCTCTTTAAGTGGCCTTTTATTTAACCAATATTATATTATTTGCAAGTTTAGTATTTTTTTCTATGCTTTTAAGACTTGAAGTAAACTACAAATGCACTTAAAAATATAGTTTAAATACGTTCATGGTTGGTATGAAATCATATTTAAAGGTTAGTAAATTCTCTCAATTCACTCTCCATTGGCAGGTGTGCCACACAGCTTTAACTTTAGACCCTGTCGGCACCTGACTCAAGCCCAGATTAGAAACTTTGACGGCTGCATGTTAAATGGTCTGTCAAATTCGATTAAACTCAAAGAAAATAACCCCTGGGAACTCTTTAGAACGATACAGATTCCTCGGCAGCGGCATAAAGGCATTGCTCTCCTGGAATGTGTATTCTTTGGAGGAGCCACTTGGAGCAAATTTGACTCTTTTCTCCTCTCCACTTGTCACCCACCTTCTTGCCGGTGACGTGGTGAGTGGAATGCATGGGCGTCTAGTGCGTTTCAAAGATCAGACGCATGCCAGACCCTTCGGGAGAGACAGACAATAAGCATCACGCTTAAGTTGTCCTTCAGCGAAGCCCCCTCTGAATCCAGCAATGCATCACACGGGACGGAGTGACGCTGCTGTGAATCAGGGGCAGGCCCATGCTGCTGCGGCTCAAAAACAAATGTGACCACACGCATTCCCCCATCGCTGCTGAATGAGATGCCCCTGCTAGAGGAGCGCCCAAAACAATGCATCCACATAACTGAGAGAGACAGACAAAAACTCAGTGAGAGGGAGGAGTCTGTCACAGACGCTGTCAACAAGTCTAGAAGGGGGCGTCGTCACTATAAACCCCGCCCACTCACTAATACGCCCCCACAACACAGTGGGCGGTGACTCTAACACACACAACCCCTTTTCCAATGCAATTAGCTCATGCAGATGTCAAATAAAACAGTGATTTTGTAGCTGTAAAAAGACAGAGTAAACACTGCTGAACACCAAAACACAAGCATTTCTTATTAATATCCAGAGAACAGAATATTATAAATTCTTTTGACCCCCAACCTAGAAATTTGCATTTCTGCACATTCAATCTAGTGTGTTGCTCGTGTAGCATTTGTAAGAACGTATGAGTATGGTGTTTGGTTTGCATCATTGTAGTCCTTTTCACTTTATTGGACTGAATGTGCACACATTTTAAAGTATGCAACAAAAATATTTCATGTAATAATATGTTACAGCAATGTAAGTGCACTTTCAAGACTCTTTCTTAAGCTTAAACGTGCTTTTAAAGTACATTTAAAATAATTGCTCTTTTTGTAATCTTTTGTTGTGCTTTAAAGAAATGCGCTTAATTTGATGAGTTGATTAGCAAACGAAAGCACGTTTTTAATTTTAATTTAACAGCGTGTTATGTAATATTTAGTGCTGTCAAATCGATTAATCGTGATTAATTGCATCCAAAATAAAAGTTTGTGTATACATAACATGTACGTGTGGTGTGCATTTAATACATGTATATATTTAATAATTAAATGTAATATATATTTATATTCAAATATATATATATATATATATATATATATATATATATATATATATATATATATATATATATAATTATATGTAAATTGCATTTTATGTAAACACAAACTTATTTTTGATGAGATTAGTCGTGATTAATCGGTCTGATAGCATTAAAATTGCATTTTATGTAAAAACACACTTTTATTTTGGATGTGATTAATCAAGAGTAATAGATTTGACGGCATTAAAATTACATGTTATGTAAACAAACTTTTATTTTGGATGTGATTAATTGCGATTAATCGATTTGACAGTATTAAAAATACATTTAATGTAAAAAAAAATTATTTTGGATGCAATTAATCACGATTAATCGATTTGACAGTATTAAAATGACATTTTATGTAAACAAACTTTTATTTTGGATGCGATTAATCGATTTGACAGCATTAAAAAGCCATTTTATATAAACACTTTTATTTTGGATACAATTATTTGCGATTAATCGATTTGACAGCATTAAAATGACATTTTATGTAAACAAACTTTTATTTTGGATGCGATTAATCGATTTGACAGCATTAAAATGGCATTTTATGTAAACACTTTTATTTTGGATACAATTAATCATGATTAATCGATTTGACAGTATTAAAATGACATTTTATGTAAACAAACTTTTATTTTGGATGCGATTAATCGATTTGACAGCATTAAAAAGCCATTTTATGTAAACACTTTTATTTTGGATACAATTATTTGCGATTAATCGATTTGACAGCATTAAAATTACATTTTATGTAAACAAACTTTTATTTTGGATGCGATTAATCGATTTGACAGCATTAAAATGACATTTTATGTAAACAAACTTTTATTTTGGATGCGATTAATCGATTTGACAGCATTAAAATGGCATTTTATGTAAACACTTTTATTTTGGATACAATTAATCGCGATTAATCGATTTGACAGCATTAAAATGACATTTTATGTAAACAAACTTTTATTTTGGATGCGATTAATCGATTTGACAGCATTAAAAAGCCATTTTATGTAAACACTTTTATTTTGGATACAATTATTTGCGATTAATTGATTTGACAGCATTAAAATTACATTTTATGTAAACAAACTTTTATTTTGGATGCGATTAGTCGCGATTAATCGATTTGACAGCACTAAATTGCATTTAAAGTGAATCATTAAAATTATGAAGGACAACAGAATTATGAAATTACATATAAAAATATACTTAGGTTCTATATATTTTGAATTTACCTAATTGAAACTTTCAATAGAAGTCCAAAGAAGTTGTTAAAAGTATATTTTAAATCATCATATATCCCGGCAAGTACATTACAATCATGAAAGACAACAGAATTATGACACAAAATGTACTTAGGTTCTACGGAAGTGGGTTAAAAAAGTACCCTAATGTTTATATTAATTGCACTTAATATAAAAGTAAACAATAATGCAATGTAAAATTTTATGTAAATTTTAAAAGTATATAATATTTGTAATAAATGCTAAATACAATTTTTTGCTAAAGTACACATCTTTTTCCAATAGGATATGCTTTCATATTCCCTGAAATTTTTACTTATAATTATCATATGGGTTTGGAAAGTCATTTTCGTGTGAAATATTTTAGGAAAATCTACAGCTGAGGGGATTTTCTATGGAAAGACGCTGTCAGACAGCAGGTGTCAAAACTGTAAACTAACTTTTTTGGAGCTTCGTAATTCTTATTTTCTTTGTTTTTCTTTTGAACCGCTCTTTGAAGTGCGTAATGCGTGTTTATTGTTTTTACTTTGCCCAGAGCGTCCCTCCTGCCATTATTCTCATGAACAAAAGGAAATGAGCAGCTCCATATCCTGTAGACAGAGCCATCGCTTTCAACTGCTTATTGGAGAGGGGGTGCAGAGACCAGCGAAAGCACATGGAAAACTCAGACATCACATCCACACCAAAACAATCACAGCGAAGCTTTACACAAACTACTTTAATCATTCAAAATTAAAATCAAAAACTGAATGATTCCACTCTACTTGAAGAAAGTAACTAGTAAACTAAACTAGGTTTTTTTCATGCAAAACATGCTCCCACAATGATAAAGTGATAGAGTATTTTGATGAATGTTGAGAACCAAACAACCAGACGAATAAACTAAAAGTACTCAAACATATTTCAACACATCTTTGTTTACGCGCCACAGAAGAAAGGAAGTCATACAGGTTTGGTTCGACATGAGGGTGAGGAAATGATAACAGACGTTTCATTTTTAAGTGGACTATCTCCATGAGCAATAGCAAACAACACTAATGACGGCGGCAAACAGTTTTCGGGTCAGTACTTTAGGTCACTATCTGTAAACTGACAGAGATACGAGGGCCGTGTGCATCGAAATCTCCCATCCTCCCCTGCTAAAGGCTTACAGATGTCTTCCCAGAAGGGGTTGTCTGTTGACGGTCAGCAACACTGTGTACAAGAGCCACTGAAGAGCTACAAACCTGCTTCTTTATTTAAACGTCGTAAAACTCTTTGGCATGGAGCTAAGAGGAGCGGCGCGGTACACAAAGCAGTCGCTGTCAAAACACTTTCATCCTCTATCGGGTATTATTCGCAAACTGAAACACGTTTGGACGATTGACGGATCTGCGCAGAAGGGCATAGTTAAGTTAGCCACTTTCTTTGCTCTACTGCCAGGCGTACATTAATGAAATCAAAGCCTGGAGTGCAGAAATACACTCTTATCTGCTTGATAAGACCATCCACGGAGAAAATCAACCATCTTGAAGGGGCTCTTTGTTTGCAGATGTTTGAAGTGATGGAATCATGGTGTAAGTTAGGACTCGGGTCCACGAGAAAAGTAAATAAACCACTGCACCCTGAGGGGCTGTTCACACAGAATGTGTTTTTGCATTTTATTGCACTACTTTTCTATTGTTTTTCTACGTAAACACACTTGACAATATGGTCACATGGCGTTTTAAAAATATGACACTCGAGTTAAAATAAGTTTAATTTCTGGGTCCACTGTCTACTGTCAATGGTTTAGTGAAGTATAATGGGAAATATTTCACCCTTTAAAATTTCCAGTCTTGTGGATTGACAGAAAATTTCCTGAACGCTGGTAAATGTGATTGCACCTTAAAGGCCAGAAACACTGAACACAAGCATGAAAACTGTTGCTTTGCAATAATAGTATTTAACCTATTGAATACAAGTTACACTAATGCCGTTCCCTTGTGACATTCATGTTGCATTATGAAATGTGTTCTTACTACAGCAGCCCTCAACTAAAGATTTTTCTGGTTCATTTTAAGCACTAGTCGACTATTAGTCGCACATTTATTAATAAACCATATAAATCATAATAATGAGCCTTTAATTGCCTACATAGCCTATAAAAAAGCACATAAAAAGCTTGATTTATGAATGTCATAGAGAAAAGCAGCTGAAAGACTGCATTATTTTATTGATAAACTCGTTTTCGGATTAAGAGATGACGTCTTTGACACTGAGTGGATGCACCTGTAGGCATATTTCAATTTGAGAATATTTGTATTTCTATTTGAATTGGTTCATTTAAAAGCAGACATTTTACTCTCTGTAGATATATTTCACATGTCTGTGAGGCAAGTATACGCAGAGTTTCAGTTTCAAGCTCAGGTTTACAGAGACCTAGACGGCAGAAAGTGGATCATGTTTGCTTTCATTGTTTTACAAAAGCCCAACGTTTCGTTGCTATTGTCGTTAAAGATTTGAAAGATATGTTATTTTTATTTGTATGACCAAAAATTACGAAGTATTTTAAGAGCAAGTCACCGCACCGGTGCCTCGATCTGTCATGACACATTTTTCATGGCTATTTTTTTTTCTACGAATAAGCGACTAATACATTTTTAGTTGACCAAGCCTCTTCTCATCGACTATTGGCCCTGGTTCTTACACATTTTGGAGTAGAACGACATTCAAAATTAAACTTGTACAGCTGTTTCCAAATGGGAAATTCACTTTCTGACAGAAGGTGGCGCTTATAGAAAAGCAGATATACAATTTTCTGTTTCTCAGACAAACTTTTGGTGCAAAAATTTGGTGCGACAAACACTTTACTTTAAATGACCGTTCATGTATCTGTTTCTATTGATGCAAACATTTTACAGAATCTATTTTACGTCACACTGGGAAGAAACCTGAACAGCCAATAAGATTCACGAAGTAGCAGTCACAAACATATTTTTTTTTTTTGTTCAGCGACAGTGAATATGACAGTAAAAATCCGTAAGTTGTTCTCTTGTCGAAAAGTTGTGCAGAGCTTTGCATAACAGGGTATTTCTGCTTATCTATAAGCGCCACCTATTGTCAGAGAGTGAATTTACACAGAATGTGTTTTTGCATTTTATTGCACTACTTTTCCATTGTTATTCTACGTAAACCCACTTGACATCATGGTTACACAGCGTTATAAAAATATGACACTCAAGTTAAAATAAGTTTAACTTCTGGGTCCGTTGTCTACTATCAATAGTTTAGTGAAGTATAAAACACAACAAAGCCAACAAGTGTTGCAAAATTTGCATTAAAATCTTTCACCTTCGTGCAAAATTCACAATTGTAGAATTCTGTTGGAATTACTGAATTTTGCTCATGAAAAATGGCCAAACATCATATTTCTGCTTTTTTTATAAGCACCACCTACTGTCCGAGAGTGAATTTACATTTTCATTCAATTTGTCTGTTTGTTAGTCTAACCCTTATTTACTCAAGTAAATTTAAAAAGTATCTGTACTTTATCAGAGTTTTTGGAAAATCTTTTCTTCACTACATTCCAAATAATGCAAAATATCATACTTTTTACTGC
The DNA here is from genome assembly GCF_049309525.1 of Garra rufa. Classification (NCBI taxonomy): domain Eukaryota; kingdom Metazoa; phylum Chordata; class Actinopteri; order Cypriniformes; family Cyprinidae; genus Garra; species Garra rufa. The sequence goes on along the minus strand of NC_133367.1, from coordinate 43,090,910 downwards.
TCTACATTTCATAAATAAAAGTTTTTTTTTTACCTTTAATACTTAAGAACATTAAAAATGTAGTATTTTCTTGTAATCAAGTAAGAAAGCACTATATTTCTAATGTAATTATGTATTAAATTGTATTAAATATGAAATGTAGTGCAGTTAAAAGTACAATGTTATGCTTTGGAATGTTGTGAAGGTAAGTTTTCTAAAGAAAAACACTCTGATAAAGTATAGACACTTAAAGCAGAGAAACAATACTTCTCTACTGTCCACCTCTGATGTTTATCACATCTTTTTCAGCCCTTTAGATATACCGAAATGACAGGAGATGAAGTGTACAATCTTTTTAAACAGTCAGTAAAGACGAGGCTCCAAACAAAGGCTGAAGAACTCAGTCTAGTTGTGAGGACCATAAATAACAGTTGCTTTTTCTCTGTTGGATACGTGTGAGAGCCCAGAAGCCCCCCATCAGCTGCTGCCGTGTGTGAAACGCAGCTCTAGTGTTATTGTAGACGTCAATGAGCTTACTGAGCACTTCATAACACTGGCCTTTGTCTGAAAACACCACAATACCAATGGACTTTCAATGCACTGCCATGTGTTTGACTTACTGTATACAAATAAAACGTGTAGGATGTGTAACTACACTGTAAAATATGGCCACCTGTGGTTTGAAGAGCTATTACCTGATTTAACCCATAAACATATTTTTTGGTGTAAATTAAAGTATATCAGCTGTATATCACTGCAAGCGGATCATGTTTGCTTTCATTATTTTACAAAAGCGCAATGTTTCGTGGTTATTGCCTTTACAGATTCAGAATCTGTATGACCAAAAATGATTCGTTCATTTAAAACAATGTAGTTTCAAAAAACAATTACAGTTAAAATTGTACTTGATAACAAAATAAGTGTACTTAAATATTTAAAATGTAAAGTTTAAGTGCACTTAACGTGATGAGAAACACAGTCATGGAAGTGTCCCTGTTTAAACACGCTTAAGTGGACATTTTTCATTACTATTATATGATCTGCCATTACAGAAGTTTTACAAAATAAGTAAATAAATACATAAACTTTTAAGATTTGAAAATGCAAAGCAATATGCTGTTTTTTTCATGCACCTGTCAAGTTTTAGATTTTGGGCTTTTTTCTTTTTCCTAAAGTGTTATTTTCAGACTAGTTGAAAGAAAACACCCAAAAGACACTGTTAAGTATTTCTTTTATAGCACTTTATCTATTTGTGTCAATAGATTTCACTTACAATCCATATTTTTAAAGTCTATAAGTTTTTTTCTCCTACACTGAGTCATAAATCTCCACTTCAGTAGCACTTACACACACCAGACTTTACATTTTTATTCCTGTCTATATCCTGAAGGTTTTTACAGAGGGATTTGTTCATATATAATTTGCTTGATTTCAACATTTTATTCCCCCCCAAATTAAAAAAAATATTGTTTTCTATCTGTTCTAAGTTTATTCTGAATTATGGCGTGACAAAACGAGATAAAAAGGTAAAAACATTTGCCTCTAATACGTCATTAAAATTAAACAACACTGTAAAAAATGACAGTGAATTTAACGGTAAAAAACTGTAAAAATGCTACGGTAAAAACCTGTGAAATGGTTAACGATAAGTTCCCCTTCTATATACGGTGAAAAACTGTGTTGGACATTGCATTTAATTTTACGGTAGTATACCGTTTTTGGAAGTGAAAAAGAACGTAAAATTTACAGTGAATAACCGTAAATTGACATTCCCAGAATTCTCTGAATTTCATTTCTTTATTTGATGTTTTTTGTTGTTGAAATAACGTCATCTTATTTTTTTTCTTGGCAGTTTTGTACATTAGGGTTGTATGTTACATCTAATGTTGTTAAATTAATGTTTTTTGCATTATTTCAGTATTATGTGTGTTACCATGATGGTGTTTAGTGTTTGTGTGAATGACACTGTGCACCTTCTATATATGTTATTATTTAAAACCTCCGTGCGATGGACTTTGGTTCTTCACGTGATGTTGTCATCACCACCCGCTTTTGGTGGTTATCATTGTATTACAAAGGAACAAAACAGATTTCAGTGCTTCAAAAATTTGGTACATTACCATTATATGAGTTACGGTTTTTAGTATGAAATTACGGTATTTACCTGTAAATTTAAGTGAAAACCTTAAAATGTAAAACATTGCTAACGTATTTTTTACGGTAAAATTCTGGCAACCACAGCTGCCAGTTTTTTACCGTAAATTTTACGGATTTTTTTTTTACAGTGAAGAATGTTTGAAACTGACTTCATCCAGTGTTTAGATTTTTCTACTAGAAATGTATGCAAATTAGAGCATATTTCATTCATTAATTCTCATTTGCATACTTAAACCTGACATTTTAGAAAACTTGTAAAACAAAAAATGCCTGCAATTATCAATGTAATTTTTTTTACCCTATTCACCTGCAGTGTCTCGCCTTTCTTTTTTACAAGGGGAAAGTGCTTATCCTCAAGTCTTCATAACATTCTGTTCGCAAACTCTACATTTTATCACTCAGAAAAGTAAGTTTGCAATAGTAAAAGTTCATTTAGCTAGTATCTAGCCATGTTCTTCATTCGTCTATCCAGGTTCTGATTCCTCTGAGCGAGAGAAGGTCCATCTGTTTACATCCGTCGAGTTTGCAGTTTATTTCTACCAGTTCTGCCCATTTCTACAAAGACGCTGGTGTTCTGCGCTCCCTCACACGGCATTTCCTTCAACTTTAATTGCTTTTATACAGTTTATATCAGCGAGTCACGCAAGGCCCTGAAGTGATTCGAAAAAAGAAACCATGGCTACAAAGAGACTTTTGTCTTTTGATGGCAGCTATCGGCGGAGAAGAAAGGGCCAGCCAGATGCGGCCCGGCGCGACTGGATCTTCATGCATTTCCAATTCATGCGCTGGACAGGAAGTGCCTCCAGTCCGGCATCTCCTCTCAAGCTCCAGAACAGACTGAGAAACTCCTGAGTGGCATCCGTCTCCACAAACACGTGTATTATGTCTAGCAGATAGCAGCGGGCCCGAGATTCCATTGCAGGCCGCTTTATGCCATTGTTTTGCATAGAAACACATAGAGACTTCCTTCAGCGTCAGCCCATGAAAAAGAGGGATACATACATTTAATGTTTTAAAACATAATGCTACTCAATAAAAAGCTTGGTTTGATTCTCTGAGAGACGTTACCTCTTCTTGACACGGCGCATCTGGACTTCAATAACAGTGGAGCGGGATTTTGTTTAATAAAGCTCTAGTTGCTACAGCAGACGCGTTTAGTTTACAGAAAGAGTTGGATCAAGCAAAATGTTCCCCTGTCTACGTCACAGGCTTCCACTGCGACTGTTATATATCAAACCCACAACTGCTCCGGGTTTATTTACCGCAATATCAGCGTCATCACTGCCAGCCGGACCGAGGGAATATCAAACGCCAGTCAAACAACTAATAAATACTTCCGAATGGTAATAAACACATGCTATTTTCATTTATATGGGTGCATCTCACGAAACCTCGTCTAGAACTTGACCTGGTTATATTTCTCTCCGAAAGCAAAAATATAAATACACAATTTACTTGCTAGGTTTTTTGTCTTGTTTCCAGCCAAAGTATCTACAAATCCATAAATCAAAAAGGACTTTCTAGATGAGTAAAAATGGTCTTGTTTTCAGAAAAACCAAGTCAAAATTAAGTGTGTTTTTGCTTAAAATTAAGGAAAGAAAATCTTATTTTAAACGGAAAACAGGATTATTTTTCTAACCACATTGGCAGATAATATTGCTTGTTTCAGCAAAAACGAAAAAAAAAAAATTTCACTTAATTTTGACTTCCTTCTTGATTTTTTTTTTTTTATATTTTGGCTGGAAACAAGACAAAAACCTAAGTAAGAAAAACATTTCTTGCAGTGTATGAAGAGTTTGGTGGCATTACTTTATCTTTTTTTGTGTATAAACAGCAAAAATGCTTTTCTTAGATTTTTTTGTCTTGTTTCTAGCCAAGATATCTAAAAATACTAAATCAAGAAGGATATTCTAGACAAGTATGTCTTGTTTTCAGAAAAAAAAAGTTAAAATTAAGTGAGTTTTTGCTTGAAATAAAGAAAAATCATCTTATTTCAAACAGAAAACGAGATTATTTTTCTTACCCCATTGGCGGATTATTTTGCTTGTTTCAAGCAAAAACACACTTAATTTTGTCTTGTTTTGTCTGAAAATGACCATTTTTACTCGTCTAGAAAATCCTTTTTGATTTACAATGTTTTAGATATTTTGTCTGGAAACAAGACAAGAAATTTAAGTGTAAATAAATAAATATTTCATCAAAATTAAATAGAAATGTTATACTATTGGATGATGAAAATTAAGCATTTCAGGAGCAATAGGATTTTTTTTTTTTTTTTGCATTGGGACATTATTTGCACTGAGTTTGAAAACCAAACAAAGCTAAACAAAAAGTCACACAAAAAAAAAAAGCAGAAACATTGCATTACAGAATAAGGTGTATCTGATTGTGCTCAAGTTGTAAATACTGAAAGTATACTTCAGGTACACTTTAAACATATTGCCTTCATTATACAGAGATTATACAGTTGAGGTCAAAAGTTTACACCCCCCCTTTCAGAATCTGGAAAATGTTAATTATTTTAGCAAAATGAGAGGGATCATACAAAATGCATGTTGTTGTTTATTTAGTACTGACCTGAAAATGATATTTCACATAAAAGTTGTTTACATATAGTCCACAACAGAAAATAATAGTTAAAAGTTTACATCCCCTTGATTCTGATAGTTGTTCATGAGTCTCTTGTTTGTCCTGAACAGTTAAAATCTTCAGAAAAATCCTTCAGGTCCCACAAATTCTTTGGTTTTCCAGCATTTTTGTGTATTTGAACCTTTTCCAACAATGACTGTATGATTGTGAGATCCATCTTTTCACACTGAGGAAAACTGAGAGACTCATATGCAACTATTACAGTTATAATTTGAAGTATACTTGACGTATAAGAATACACACAAACACGACTAAACATTGAGCAAGGCAGCAACTTATTCACCACTTATCTTCAACATAATGGAGAAAAACGGGCATCAACAAAGCCTGAAGGGAAGACCTTCTCCTGCTTTACGTGGCATCAAAAGGAGGCATAATTACAGACTGCCTCCGCATGAAGAAAGAACTATAAACACTTAAATTCTTTTGCCTCACTTGTTTGGACCACCAGCTGAAAGACTCTGCAGGGCGAGCCTTTAATTATCTACTGTTTCATGAAGTTAATTGAAGAAAAGCAAGTTTGATTAATAAGAGAAAAGCTAACAAACAGTTGACACTTCTAGCAGAAATTTTAGATCAAATTTGGTTTTATTTTGTTTTATTTTGGTTACCACTAATGACTATTTTTATATCGATTAGTCTATCGACTAATTTTTTGATTAATCGATTAATCCAAATGACTAATTTCCCACCAAAAAATCAACAGTTTTACTTAAGAACATTTCATTTTTTTAATAAAATCAATTATTTGGAGATGCTTTAGATTATCAAAATTTAATGGAACCATTGAAATTGAATCCAGAAAAGTAATGGAAAAGAATTTGGTGAAAACAAAACTGTAAAATATATATCAAATATATATATTTGTGGTAATTAAATAGATAATGAACAATAGCCTTTAAAATGACTTAAAATACATGTATAATAGCAATGAGGCAATAATAATTAGTTAAAACGAAATTAAGATTTAAAAGCAAGTTTTTATTGCACAAAACTGTTGAAATACATAATGTTTAATGTAAATTACGCATTACAACAAAGGCCTCCGGAGGGCGCCAACGGCCGGACGATAGTTTTGACATTTTTACTCTTCACAACGCGGTCTAATCCTTGTTTAATATCGACTAAAAAACATTTAAGTCGAATATCCACTTAATCTTTAATATTTGACCATATCTTTACCACAGAAATGCTATAGCCACGGTAATTTAATGAATATGTGGAGATCAACACTTGGAAAACACTCTGATGCCTTTAATTCTGTGAAATGCTCCACTTCCAGTATTTTGACGGTTACTCAACGCGGGATTTTTAAAATTTGAATAGTCCATTAGAATCAACGAATAGCGGCAGCCCTAGTTGCTAGTACTTTTACACATCAAATATGCAACAGGGCTAATAAAGGGCTGTTTTTTTAGAATAATGCATATGATTCATTTGTATGGAAACACACAATTTTTACTAAAAAGTAAGCATCGGTCAGGTGTACCCTTACTAAAAAGAAGTATTTGTAGTTTACTTTATTAAGTATACTTAAGTAAAGTTCAAGGATTATTTTTAAGTATACTTTATGTAGCTAGTAAGTCTACAAATATCAGTGTACTAGTAGTATACTTTAAGTGTACTATTTCAATACTCCTTGGGACTAAATTGCCCCACTTTCTAAAAGTATACCTTTAAGTATAACAGTAGTAAACTTTGAGTACACAAATAGTTTACATCTGTTTGTACTGAAAAAGTGATCTTATATAGGTATACTGATAGTTTACTAATTAAATACTTTTTTTGATGCATATTTAGTACACGTTGAAGTATAGTCTCAACACTCCTTGTGGAAAAATTCTAAAGGATTCCAATAAGAAACTTCTACAGGATTCGTTCCTATAGGAACCGTTCCTATAGGATTTCGATAGGAATGGTCTTAGGATTCTTCAAAATCTTTGAAAGATGCTTTAATTAAAAAAATAAAAATAAAAAAAAAACAGGATCCCATTAAAATCTTGAAATTATCGTACAGGATATTTATGTCTTGTCCAATAAGAAAATTATCCAAAATATCCAAAAAAAAAAGACAATTCCATAATGGAATCCTTTAGGAACGGTTCCAAAATATGATAGAAATTGGAATCCTGTAGGATTTTTTGACAAGAGTATACTACAATGTCACTATTTAGGTATTAATTTGTATATATTTTATTATATGAATATCTGAACATACAAAACATCAAAAGAAAGAACAGGGGATCTGCTTGTTAACAAAAATATTTTATTCTAGCTTCATGCGTTCTACTTGAATGTGGGTAAGTTTCATAAATAAAAAATAAACAACATTTTGAACAAAAAGCTAAAAAATCTAATCGTAGATGGAGTCGATCAACACCCCAAAGCTTGACAGTCATTATTACCTCTTCATGGGTCGACATTTTATTCCGTAACGTTGCAGAGTTTTCCATATCTATGCACTGTAAAAAGTTTTCACGTTCAGCAGCTGCCTTAAAAATGTAAGTTAAATCAACTTAAAACTACAATTCATTTCAACTCACACCAATAAAATAAGTTAAAATGACTTGTACTTTTAAGCTGATTTAACATATGAGTTGAAATTACTCGTACTTTTAAGTTGATTTGACTTAAAATTGTAATGCAGCTGCTAAACTGAAGTTTTTAAGTTGGAACTGGTGAAAAAAATTTACAGTGTGGTTTTTAAGTTGTTTTATGTCTGACGATTGTGTTAGATTACATATGGAAGCATCTGTTGTTTCGGTTTCTTATTGTGTTTTGGAAAGCACAGGTATATCTCAAATATACTCATACTTTTTCCAAGTATACTTTTTCTGAGTATAAGTCAAGTATAATTAAATGTCATTTAACTACATTTCGGAGAAGTGGACTGAAAGTACACTTTTCTTTTTTTAGTTTAAAAGAAGCACACTTGAATAAGCTTCTTTTTCGTAAGGGTTGCTATCAATCAGCTCAATCGTTTCTGCACCGAGAAACAGTCGAGATCTAGCGCCTTGAACTGCAAGTTGTAACAGAAAGATGTTGAAGCAGAAAGAGGGGGGTTGTGTGACGCTGGAAAGAGATACGTGTGTCTTAATAGTGAGGGGGGTGAAAGAACAGCTGCAAAAAAAGCCACAGAAAAAGTCACTCTCAGAGCTTCACAAGGACAATATATTGTATTTTCTTCTGTGTATTTATTTAGAAAGAAACAACAATGCTATAGATACGCATGGCGTAAGCAGGAAGAGATGAGGAGTCTCTGACAGGCCGGCTTTGCTTCTTCTGACTGTTTAATTGCAGGGCGGTGTGAAGCTCGCGTCTGCTGCTTTGTTGGTGGCGGAGGTGTCCGCTGAGCGTATGGCAAGCCCTAGCACGTTTTCTTATGGTTTTCACACAAGGAGTTTCGGGTAAAAGAAGGACGGGAACGAAACAGAGAAGAGCTGCAGTCAGAAAAGCCCTCAAAATGAACACATGATCGAAGCATCTATGCAAATCTGTGACGTTATGCAATTGCATTTATAAGTATTGCCACATATGAATCGGGTTTGGTTGATAGTCTGATAAAAGTGCATGGAAATTTCCATAGAGAGGATTTATTTGCACTACCAGTTTAAAGTTAATAATTAGATTTTTTTATGCTTTTAAAAGAACTCTCTTATGCTCACCAAGGCTGCATTTAATGTCTTTTTCATTCAGTCTTCAGCGTCACATTATCCTTCAGAAATCCTTCAAATATGTTGATTTTCTGCTTCTGATTTGGTGCTTTAATGATTCATATTATCATCAATATTGGAAACCGGTTTTGCTGCCTACTATTTTTGCGAAAATTGTGATACTTCTTTTCCAGGAAACTTTGATGGATAGAAAGTAGTTCGAAAGAACAGGATTTATTTGAAATACAATTGTTTATAACATTATAAATGTCTCTATTGTCCCTTTTTGTATTGTCACTATTGTCACATATATTTTGAATGCTTTCTGAAAAATCAGATGCTTAGAATGCTTAAAATTCAGATTTGGTCACAGAAATAAATTACATTTTACAACGTATTCAAATAAAATACAGCTATTTTAAATTGTAAAAACATTTTATAATTTTACTGTTTTTACTATATTTTTAAACCAAAAATATAAATACATGTTTATTTGAAATACAATTATTATTACATTATAAATGTCTTTATTGTCACTTTTGATTAATTTATTGCATCCTTGTTGAATAAAAGTATAGATATCTTAAAAAAAACAGTAGTGTATCTGGTTTTTACAAAAATTAAACATCAAAAATGTTTTCAGAAATGTTGTAAAATGTAATTTATTTCTGTGAGCAAATCTGAATTTTTAGCATTATGACTCCAGTCTTCAGTGTCACATTTTTTTGTTTCTGAAAACATTTTTTAATGTTTAATTTTTGTGAAAACCAGATACACTACTGTTTAAACATTTTTTTTTTTTAGATATTTATACTTTTATTTAAAAAGTATGCAATAAATTAATCAAAAGTGACAATAAAGACATTTATAATGTTACATTAATTGTATTTCAAATAAAAATGTAACAATAATAAATATATGACTATTTTTTGGTGTAAAAATATAGTAAAATTGTAATATATTATTACAATTTAAAATAGCTGTATTTTATTTGAATATGTTATAAAATGTAATTTATTTCTGTCAGAAAATCTGAATTTGTAGCATCATTACTCCACTCTTCAGTGTCATGTTTTTTGTTTTAGAAAACATTTTTTGATGTTTAATTTTAGTGAAAACCAGATACACTATGGTTTAAAAGTTTTGGGGTAATATTTATTTTTTAAAGAGATTATTATTTTTATTCTGCAAGGATGCATTAAATTGATCAGAAGTGACAATAAAGACATTCATAATGCTATAATAAATATACTTTTTTCTTTCTTTCTTTTTTATGTTTTCATAGTCTCTTACACTCACCATGGCTCCATTTTTTGGTTTAAAAATACAGTAAAAACAGTAAAACTGTAAAATATTATTACAATTTAAATTAGCTGTATTTTATTTGAATGCATTGTAAAAATGTAATTTATTTCCGTGACCAAATCTGATGGTTGCAGTTCTTGTTGCTGATTTTTTTTTTTTTTTTTTTTTTGATGTTTCATTTTTGTCAAAACCAGATCCACCACTGTTTAAAAGTTTGAGGTAATATTTTTTAAGAAATTTAGATTTTTATTCAGCAAAGATGCATTAAATTGATCAGAAGTGACAATAAAGACATTAATAATGTTATAAACAATTGTATTTCAATTAAACATGTAATAATAATAAATATTTTTTTTTCCCTTTTTTCTTTATTTTTTGTGTTTTTATAGTCTCTTACACTCACCATGGCTCAATTGTTTTGTTTAAAAATATAGTAAAAACAGTAAAATTGTAAAATACTATTACAATTAAAATAACTGTTTTTATTTGAATTTGTTGTAAAACTAAATCTGAATTTTCAACATCATTACTCCAGTCTTCAGTGTCACGTGAGCTTTCAGAAATCATTTGAAATATATGGATTTTTTTTCTGAAAACATTTCTGATGTTTAATTTGTGAAAACTGGATACACAGTTACAACGTATTTAAATAAAATACAACTATTTTAAATTAATAATATTTTACAGTTTTACTGTTTTTTACTATATTTTTAAACCAAAAAAATTAAGCCATGTTGAGTGTAAGAGAAAATAAAAATTTCAATATTCCAAACTTTTGCCTGGTATTTATTAATTTTGCACAGTGTTTCTCAACTGTCCGTTTGTGTCAATGTGAATACTTTCGACTCTTCACTACATTGTTTACTTCTGTACTGCATTGCTGTGTCACATGGTTTCCAGACTACAACCTGAGTCCTAAAACAAAACTGAGATTCGAGAACTGATTTACCAGTGATTTATCCACAAACAAAACAACTGCAATCCAAAGAACACCCAACTAATTGTTTTAACATCTAGGCGAGAACCGACTGCTCTCAGGTGTCAGATTCATTAAATAAGACACATTAAAGTGTTTATCATCTCAACACAATCGACAAACCGAGGGGGGATCCCAGGACAGTCGACGTCCCACTGAGGTGATCACAACCCTGGTGACTAATCAACCCTCCCGAATCAGATAAGACCAGAGTCCCCAGGGCCACAGAAGAATAGCAGACTCATTCCTACAGAGACGCGAGTCAAAACACACATTTGCATTGAGACGCGCCAGGGAGATATGCTAAACACATCCTTATCAAGGTGAGAAAAGGCCTTGATCAATGCAATGGTGAAACGTGTTTCGCACATGGGGTTATAAGCTAGAGCGTTTTTTGTCTTTCTGATCCACACCCAGATACTGTTTTGTGCATTTCCGTCCCACGCCTTCCACACGAGAGTGTGTTCATAGGTCAAAAAAACGAAAGCCAAACGTGACTGCAGAGATTTCAGTGTGAACGCGCACTGATTCGAATCAGAAACCGATTTTGAGAACGCGTTTGAAAAAAACGTCGAATTGTTTCTAGACGCGTGTGAGTAAACAAAACACTTCAAAGTCAAATAATAAAAACCAATATAATAATATGAGCCATAAATCGGCTAATTAACGTTTAACTTACTTGAGAAAGTACTTCTGTCCGTTGGCGGTGTACGCCATCTCCCAGCCCTGCGGGAGCGGCAGCTCCTCGGCCACATCGAACGACTGGTGTCGGATATGCGAGTGATGGTGAGCGGGGTTCGGAGCGCCCAGCGCGCCCGCGGGCAGCTGCAGGGAAGCCGGGGACGAGTGCGAGCGGACGTGCACCGCTTGGGAGCGCGGCGGGTGGCTCCCAGAGTCCGTGCTAGACTGCCGAGAGTGGGAGCCCGAGTCCGGCTCCTTAAAAAACGACTCGGGCAGATGTTTGTTCCTCCAGGAGCTGGGTTTCGGGTTCATGACGGAGTTGAAAAGAGCCTCCAGATCCGTGTCAAGGTCTTTGGCGACATGGATCACCTGCTGGCCCGGTAACGGCTGGAGAGGGTTACTGCTCATTTTAGACTTTTGTTTGGATCACAAAACAAACAAACTCCGAAAATCGTATTAAAACAGTCGTTTGAAAAAATGGCCGATGAAAATCCTGGGAATTGTTGGAGCTTAGGCCTGTTTTCTTTCTTTTCCTTTTCTTTCTAAAAGTACTTTCGGCCTAGTTTAAAAGTTTTGTAAAAAGTTGTCACAAAGCTGCAAAAGCGTATGTCATGTTGTCCCACATTAAGAGTTTTTTTCAGAGATATTCCTCCTCCGCTCCGTAACTTTCTGGCGTCCGCTGACGGAGTTTCTGTCCCGATGGAAAGTTTGTAAACTCAAGCTTCTCTCTCTCTCTCTCTCTCTCTCTCTCTCTCTCTCTCTCTCTCTCTCTCTCTCTCTCTCTCTCTCTCTGTCTGTGTGTGTGTGTGTGTGTGTGTGTGTGAGCGGCTCCTGTGTCACTCATGAATATTAAGTAACTCCAGCCCTCATGAATATTCAACTCATCAGTATCATAGTTTTGCGCATGAAAGCAACAATCTATGGATTATCCGGAATTTAGCAACACAACAAATGTTTTGTAGTTTTAAACTGCCCTGAGCAAAAATAAGTATACTTCATGTTTATTTTATTAAGTATACTTTATGTAGTAAGTATACAAATTAGTGTACTAGTAGTATACTTTTAAGTATAGGCTACTATTTTAATACTCCTTTGGATAAATTGGCTCACTTTCTAGTATATAAAAGTATACTTTTAAGTAGTAAACTTTCAAAACATTGAAAAAAATACATTATATTCTATCTTTATGCATTGTTTTTTTTTTATATAAACACTTGAATGTGGGTAAGTTTCATAAATAAAAATTAATAAACATTTTGAAAAAAAAAACGAAAAAAGACTATTCAGTAAAGTTCAATTATATTTTTAAGTATACTTAATGTAAGTATACAAATATTAGTGTACTAGTAGTATACTTTTAAGGGTACTACATCAATACTCCTTGGGACTAAATTGGCCCACTTTCTAGTGTATAAAAGTATACTTTTAAGTATAATAGTAGTAAACTTTGAGTACACAACTAGTTTACATCTATGTTTTCAGTTTGTACTGCAAGTATACTAGAAGTGAACTTAGAGGTATACTGATTAATAATTAAATACTTTTTTAGTACACTATGAAGTATAGTATCAGTAAACTATTAGTTTTATACTGCAAGTATACTTGTAAGTTTTCTTTAAGTGAACTTTACATCATACTTTAAGTATACTACTATGTCCCTATTCAGGTATTAATTTGTATATATTTTGTTATATGAACATACAAAACTTTAAAAAGAAAGAAAGAAAGAAAAGGGTATCTCCTCATAAACAAAAACATTTTATTCTAGCTTCATGCTTCATGCATTCTTTTTTTTATAAACACTTGAATGTGGGTAAGTTTTATAAATAAAATTAAATAAATAAACATATATATATATATATATATATATATATATATATATATATATATATATATATATATATATATATATATACCAATAAAAACAACAAATCACATTCAAATTAAATATTTTTTTAACTAAAACATAATTGATAACTGAAAAATAAATACTATAATAATACAAATACAAATATTTATTTTAAAATATTAAAAATAATGTAAAATAATCAAATTATTTTAATTTATATTTTTTTCTGTTAAAATATACATATGGTAACACTTTACAATAAGGTTCATTATTAATTAACTACATTAGTTACCATAAACTAAGAATGAACAATGCTTCTACCACATTTATTAATCTTAGTTAATGTTAATTTCAACATTTACTAATGCATTATTAAAATCACAAGTTATTTTTGTTAAGTAAGGAATAATTGACAACGGGCCACTGAATTCTTAGAAAATGATGCGCACCATTGGTTGTTTTGTGTTTTTTTTTTTTTTTTTTTTTTTGTTTAGTTTAAATGTTTTGTGTTTTGTTTAAATTTTGTGTGTGTTTTTTTTGTTTTTGTTTATTTTTTTGGTTGTTTTTTTGTTTTGGTTGTTTTGTGTTTTGTTTTAATGTTTTGTTTTGGTTGTCTTTTATTTTTATTTTATTTTTGTTTTGTTTTATTTGTTTGGTTGTTGGTGTTTTGTTTTATTTAATTTTTTTGTTTGTTTAGTTGTTTTGTTCAAATTTTGTGGTTTTTTTTGGATGTTTTTTTTTTGGTTTGTATTTTTGTTTTTATTTGTTAATGATGTGAGGACAGAAGGCGCTGATTTTAATTTTTTTATATTTTTTATATATATTTGTTATTTTATATATATATATATATTTATATATATATATATATATATATATTATTATTTTTTATTTTTTTTTATTTTTTTTATTTTTTGTCTTTTGGTTTGGTTCGGTTTTTTGGTTTTGTTTTGTTTGTTTTTTATTTTGCTTTGTTTTTTTGGTTAGGTTTTTTGTTTTGTTTTGTTTGGTTGTTGGTGTTTTTTTTGTTGTTGTTGTTGTTGTTGTTTTGTGTGTGTTTTTTTTTTTGTTGTTTTTTAGTTTGTTTAGTTTTTTGTTTTTATTCTGTTTTGTTGTTTTTTTTTGGTTGGTTTTGTTTAATTTTCATTTGTTGTATGTTTTGTTTAGTTTATTTTGTATATATTTTTTGTTTGGTTTTTTAGTTTTATTTTGTGTTTTGTTTTTAGTTAGTTTGTTTTATTTTGTTTGTTTTTTTGGTTTGGTTTTATTTTGTTTTGTTTGGTTGTTGGTGCTTTGTTTTTTATTTTGGTTGTTTTTTATTTTGTTTAGTTTTTTGTTTTTATTCTGTTTTGTGTTTTGTTTTATTTTCGTTTGTTTTGTTTTATTTTCATTTGTTTTGTTTAGTTTATTTTGTGTATTACTTTTTGTTTGGTTGTTTTGTTTTATTTTCATTTGTTTTGTGTTTTGTTTATTTTGTTTTGTATATACTTTTTTTGTTGTTTTGTTGTTTTTTGGTTGTTTTGGTTTTTTGTTTTGTTTTGTTTTTGGTTTGGTTGTTTTTTTTTTGTGGTTTGTTTTTGTTGTTGTTTGTTTTTGTTAAGTAACATTCCTTTTGGAGCTCAGGCTTTGTATAAAAAATACATTAATACAACTCGCTAGTACTTTATATTGTGCACCCACACGTGTGTAAGAATGTTGTCAAACGCCGACCGCAGGCTAAAGATGTGGGTCAGATGTGTTGTGAAGCCGTTTATCAGGTCAACAGTAAATCCCAGCCGACACACAGTCACACCTCATAATCAGAGTACATGTCTAATGCATATGTTCATGTGTGGAGATGATTATGTTCAACACACAAAAGAATGTGTCAGTGATTCATATAATTGCAAGTCATTGTGAAGGATTCTGATAATTCGAGCAGAGTTAAAGAAGTGCGTCCTGCCTATATCCTGTGATGTGAGAGACGGAGAGCGTCCATCTGTGATGAGGAACAGTTGACATCAGCAGGAGCTGAGCTAATGTTAGCCCCAATCTCAGACTGCCTTCATGGGAAACACACCTGTCATCAGCGCCTTCTGTCCTCACATCTTCAACAAATGCACTCTCAACACACACTTACACCTCACTTTGAGATCTATGTGTTGCACTTAAAATGTCCGTCCATTAGGATTACACAATTTTATCTGATTCATTTGAAAAAAAATATTTGAAAAAAAATAAAAAAAATATCATTTGAAAAAAAATAAAATAAATCAGAAAATAATAAATTGCGTCATTATTTTTCTGATTGCATGATTTTCAATTATGTATAACTGACAAATATGCATTGCATTAAGTTTATTAATTTGTTAATAATGTTAATACTGTATAAATAACATTGACAGACAGCTCTATACTCTTAAAAATGCATTCAGTCATTCAGGGTATAAGGGTCTGTTTCCATAATTTAAAAAAAAGTTAAACTCTATATCTATCATTGTACATTTCTTATCTTTTTGTGTATTAATTATCCATGGATATTATGCCATTTTTGTCTGTTTACATAATTTTTAATCTAAACTTATATAATAACTTGTTCTGCCTCTAAAAAGCCGTTTGTTTTATATGACGTTGCCAAGCCCTATTATATTTTTAACCCCTTTTATCTGTCATATAGATACACTTTTCTCTGTCCAATTAGTTTTGGAAATCCCGCCCTACATTGAAGATCCAGTTTCACTCTGAAATTCAGAACAATGTGTAAATAAAGTGGGATACAAACTGCTACTCCTCCTAGAGCTTTAACTCTCCAAACTCAGGCCAGATCTTCAGTCTGATCTGACTCCAGTTGCTGGATCTTTTCTAACTGATCCGACTTACGTTTTCCTCAAAATGACGATTAAAACTAGGGAAAATCCCATAGACTTACATTGAGGGAATGTTCAACTGATCAACACTATTCAAACGCCAACTGACAAAATTCAAACTCCAACTGACAAAACTCCCACAATCCCTTGAGACTCAATCAAACTCACCTTCTGTGAGCTAGATTTGTAATACATTCAAACTCATTCAAACCCATCTAATATTTCTAGCAACTTGCTTATCATGCTAGAAACATGCTAGCAGCATGTTAGTAACTTGCTAATTATGCTAGAATATGTTAGCGACATGCTAGCCACATGCTAACAACTTACTAAGCATGCTAGAAACATGATAGCAGCTTGCTAATCATGCTAGAAACATTAGTAACTTACTAACCACTTGCTTAGCACGCTAGCAACTTCTTAATCATGGCAGAAACGATAGCAACTTGCTAATCACGATAGAAACATCCTAGACACATGCTATCAACTTGCTAATCATGCTAGAAACATGTTAGTAACTTGCTAAAAATGTTTGAAATATGTTAGCAACATACTAACAACTTGCTTATCATGTTAGCAACTTGTTAATCATGGCAGAAACGTTAGCAACTTGCTAACGTTTTATGTTTTCTCATTCTAGAAACATGCTTGCAGCTTGCTAATCATGTTACAAACATGTTAGCAACTTGCTAATTATGGTAGCAACAGACTAGCAAAATGCTAGCAGCTTGTTAAACATGCTTAATACATGCTAGCAGCTTGCTAATCATGTTAGTAACATGCTAACAACATGCTAAGCACGTTAGAAACATGCCAGTGCCTTGCAAATCATGCTAGAAACATGCTAGCAACTTGCTAACAACTTGTTAAACATGCTTAGCTTGCTAATCATGCCAGTAACATAGTAACAACATGTTAATCATGTTAGAAACATGCCAGTGCCTTGCAAATCATGCTAGAAACATGTCAGCAAATTGCTAATTATGCTAGCAACTTGTTAAACATGCTTGATACATGCTAGCAGCTTACATACTGTATTGCTCTTTAAAACTTCAAACTATTTAAGACTGAAAACCAAAAACTTTTTAAAACTTGTTAAACTTTTCAAACTTTTTAAAACATTCTCATCTGGCTTTCTCAAGCCAACTTAAAGTTTATCTAGTTGTTAACTAAAACTCAAGATTTTCTGAAATTAAAATAAAATCTGAAAACAAATAAACAATAGAAGAAAATAGTAAAACAAAAGTGAGAAATATTGC
>NC_133367.1:43006272-43073059 GCF_049309525.1 Garra rufa | reverse complement strand
CTTTTAACATCTGAAGAACCTTTCTGTTTCACTAAAGGTTCTTCAGATTATAAAAAGGCAAGGAAGAGATGGTTCTTTAAAGAACTTTTGACTGAATGGTTCTTTGTGGAACCAAAAATGGTTCCTCTATGGCATGGCTGTGAAGAACCTTTTAAAGCAGCTTTATTTTTAAGAGTGCACTCTGCATTATTTACATTTTAGAAAAAGTGCAATCAACAGAACATGAAGGTAAGTAAATGATGACAGCATTTTCATTTTTGAGTGAACAATGTGTTTAATACAAAGCAAAGGCACCAGTTTATACTTATGGCACAAATGAAACAATTAAATCTGCATTGATTCCAGTCAAACATCGTTCCTGGTGGAGCGTCAATCAATCAAAGGAGCAGATTCATGGAAACAAATCATATCAAACAAGACGTTACAGGACTCTTCTGGTCTCTATTTGATGTTTCGGAGGATGCGGCGGCAGTGGTTGGTCTTGAGTTCGGCGAGCGCTCGTTCCAGCTCTTGAATGAGGTGCTGCAGTGTGGCGGGGTCTGTCTGCAGGACATGAGCGCTGCGCTTCGCACCATCCTCCAGGTGGAGCTTCAGGGTCACGGTGGGCTTCACCTGATGTCGAAGCGCCCGGCTGGCCAACTACAAACACAACAAACACATCGATCAGTCCCAAGATGTCAAAGATGTTCATGTCTTCAGTCGTAAAGAAGTTATATTTCAGGATTTCTCTCCATATAGTGGACTTCTATGGTGCCCAAGAGTTTGAACTTCCAAAATGCAGTTTAAATGCAGCTTTAAAGGACTCTAAACGATCCCAGCCCAGGAAGAAGGGTCTTATTTAGTGAATGGTTATTTTATAAACAAATTGACAATTTATATAATTTTTAACCTCAAATGCTCGTCTAGTCTCATCTCTACGATGCGCATGCGTAGTTTGTGTAATTTGGGTCAATACAGTTAGGGTATACTCCAACTTCAACTTCAAAATTGCGCTACATCGCTGTTTGACCTTTTTTGGTAAAGAACGTTTGATCTTCTTCGTATGTTCACTTTGTAAACACTGGGTTGGTAGTTCTGCAGCGATTTGAAGCTGCATTTCGGAAGTTCAAACTCGGGGGCACCATAGAAGTCCACTTTATGAAGAGAAATCCTGAAATGCTTTCCTCAAAAACCATAATTTCTTTAAATTTTCATTTGCTTTTTTAGAAAATAACCAATCGTTTCTCTGGATAAGACCCTTCTTCCTTGGCTGGGATTGTTTAGAGTCCTTTAAAGCTGCATTTTAACTGAATTTCGGAAGTTCAAACTCTTGGGCACCATAGAACTCCACTATATGGAGAGAAATCCTGAAATGATTTCCTCAAAAAACATCATTTCTTTAAATTGTCATTTGTTTTTTAGAAAATAACCAATCGTTTCGCTAGATAAGACCATTCTTCCTTGGCTGGGATCGTTTAGAGTCCTTTAAAGCTGCATTTAAACTGCATTTTGGAAGTTCAAACTCTTGGGCACCATAGAAGTCCACTTTATGAAGAGAAATCCTGAAATGCTTTCCTCAAAAACCATAATTTCTTTAAATTTTCATTTGCTTTTTTAGAAAATAACCAATCGTTTCTCTGGATAAGACCCTTCTTCCTTGGCTGGGATTGTTTAGAGTCCTTTAAAGCTGCATTTTAACTGAATTTCGGAAGTTCAAACTCTTGGGCACCATAGAACTCCACTATATGGAGAGAAATCCTGAAATGATTTCCTCAAAAAACATCATTTCTTTAAATTGTCATTTGTTTTTTAGAAAATAACCAATCGTTTCGCTAGATAAGACCCTTCTTCCTCGGCTGGGATCGTTTAGAGCCCTTTGAAGCTGCATTTAAACTGCATTTTGGAAGTTCAAACTCTTGGGCACCATAGAAGTCCACTTTATGAAGAGAAATCCTGAAATGATTTCCTCAAAAAACATCATTTCTTTAAATTGTCATTTGTTTTTTAGAAAATAACCAATCGTTTCTCTAGATGAGACCATTCTTCCTTGGCTGGGATCGTTTAGAGTCCTTTAAAGCTGCATTTAAACTGCATTTTGGAAGTTCAAACTCTTGGGCACCATAGAAGTCCACTTTATGAAGAGAAATCCTGAAATGCTTTCCTCAAAAACCATAATTTCTTTAAATTTTCATTTGCTTTTTTAGAAAATAACCAATCGTTTCTCTGGATAAGACCCTTCTTCCTTGGCTGGGATTGTTTAGAGTCCTTTAAAGCTGCATTTTAACTGAATTTCGGAAGTTCAAACTCTTGGGCACCATAGAACTCCACTATATGGAGAGAAATCCTGAAATGATTTCCTCAAAAAACATCATTTCTTTAAATTGTCATTTGTTTTTTAGAAAATAACCAATCGTTTCTCTAGATGAGACCATTCTTCCTCGGCTGGGATCATTTAGAGTCCTTTAAAGCTGCATTTAAACTGCATTTTGGAAGTTCAAACTCTTGGGCACCATAGAAGTCCACTTTATGAAGAGAAATCCTGAAATGCTTTCCTCAAAAACCATAATTTCTTTAAATTTTCATTTGCTTTTTTAGAAAATAACCAATCGTTTCTCTGGATAAGACCCTTCTTCCTTGGCTGGGATTGTTTAGAGTCCTTTGAAGCTGCATTTAAACTGCATTTTGGAAGTTCAAACTCTTGGGCACCATAGAAGTCCACTATATGGAGAGAAATCCTGAAATGTTTTCCACAAGAAACATATTTTTTTTTTTTTACGACTGAAGAAAGAAAGACATGAACATCTTGGATGACAAGGGGGTGAGTACATTATCTGTATTTTTTTTAATCAACTCTATAGCGCCAACACTAGTTAAAAAATTCAACATTTAAATAGTAATAACTCTTGAACCCCTAATTCTAGAAAAATTAAACTTAGTACACCTGATTACTCTCTTCATGCTGATCACATTCAATAGCTTACGTTAAGACGCCACCCGTTTTGAAAAGTACAGTATTTAGTTTATTTGCTACTCCTCCTTGAAAATGTATCCAATTCTTCCCAAAATGATCTTTGGACTGAGCTGCACATAAATGACTGAACATTTTTTTTTTTTTTTCAGATTTGTTCAAAAGTATAATGTCACAAAGTTGATGAGGTTGACCCATAATTGTTTCCGAGGCTAAATTTTGGCCAAATTTTGATAAATTGAAACGAAACTTGGTATGCTTCATCAACACCATGTTCTGAAGGTCCATGCCAAAGTTGGGAACAGTATTGGTCATGAGATATCAAAAATGCACATTTTTGCTTATAACTTTTGAACAGTGTCTGGATTCCTTTGGTCATGTTGAATGTAAGGATATCAATTTTGCCAGGATCGGCTGAACCATGTGTTCGCAATTTTTTAATATAATAAAATCCACTCTAATTTTGAATGAGCCTTTATCTTTAGATTTTGTCTTTTTTTACCCCCCCCCCCCCCCCCCAATATTTATATTTAGCTTTATTTCTATCATTTTATTTGTATTTTCTTTATTTTTATTATTTATTAAAGTTTTAGTTTTGTAATTCTAATAATACATTTTAGTTTTTAATTTGAGTTTTGACCCAATATTTATACATATATTTTCAACTCCATTTCACTCTTGCGTTCTTGTCATATTTTATTTAAATGGTAATATCATATTTTATTACCATTTTCTACACTGAAAACTCCTTTTACCATAGTGAATAAACTATGATAATCTAAGCACTTTTGAAGGTGTCTGAATAAATTTTGGTGTGACTATATACTATCAGAGCATGTATTAATATTTCACTTTGGCTTTATTTTAGGACTTTTAGCTTTCATTCTGATTTTAGTTTAAGTTTTTGTCATTTTTTGTGTACTTCATAGAAGTAATGTTAGTACTTAGTTTTAATTTCAATTAGTTGCAAGTCACTACTTTTATTTTTAATCTTTAATTTTAGTTTACGTTTTAGAAATTTTGTGTACTTTTGTCATTTTTATTAGTTTATACATTTAGCTTTTTTTTTATTTGTAGTTCTATTATATTATTAGAATTGTTAGTTCAACAATTCTAATTTTGAATTAGCTTTTATCTTTAGATTTTCAGTTTTTAAGTATTAGCAATTTTGTTGTGTACTTCAGTATTTTTTATTAGCTTACTTTTATTTATTTTTTCATTTCATTGCATTTTTTTTATTTTACCTTTATCTTTAAGTTTTAGTTTTGTAATTGTAATAATTGTACAATTTTGAAGTTTTTTTTAATAGTTTTAGTTAACAGTATCAATAACTGATGGTTATGTTTGTCTCATAGACGTGGTTTGGAGTGGGTTTGTAATCAGATTTCTTGTGTTTGCAACAAAAACTTAGTCTTACCTGAACATCGAGCCTCCACTCCAGGTTGTGATAACGAGGAAGGCTGGGAGCGAGTTTGCTGAGAATCTGTCGGATCTCCTTCCTGTTTTCTAAATACAGCTGGAGCAAAAGTTTATTGAGCTCCTCTGAGAATCCCAACACCAACACAGAGTCCTGGAAATCCACCTCTGAAATCTGCATGATTACACAAGAAATATAGTTAGAAAGTGATGCATCGTCACAGTTCATTGAAGAATAGATATATCAGATACTTTTGCAATTATCAGTGTTTGGTCAAACACACCATTAGTTTTGAGCTCTCTGTGAGAAGATACATCAGACCCTCCACACCATGCTGGACGCTCTCTGACGACACATTCAGCTTTCCTACAACATCACTCGACATCAATCTCCTTGCAAATTCTGCTCATAATATCTTTAAACTTGTCAGCTAGGTTAAATAACTATCAAATACTACTTTCGGTTAAAACTACACATCTGTACTCACGTGCAGCTCCCTCATATATTTTAGGGTTTGAGCCCTTTTTAAGAAACTCCACAGCGATTCTGCCAAATTCACCAACAACTGACAAACATAAAAGTACAATGATCATTTAAGATGCTTTATTATAGTGATTATGATTATGTTTATGTGTGAACAGTAAGTATTAGATCAGCTCTAAAACATTCTCTCATATAGAAAGAATGTATCTAGTAAATACAGTATATAGTACAAAAAAGTAAATAAAAAATAAAGTTTTGTTATGTATTCATGGAAATAAAGAACTTTTTTGCATTTTAAAAGCTAAATAACCAATAAATGTTATGTAAAATGAAAAAAGACGGTTAGAAACACAGATAATATAGAAGAAATATAGAAAGAAATACTCTGGCTGTTTAAATGCAAAAGCGTTTCGTTCTCAAATCATAAATAATACTGCAAGCATACTTTAAGCATTAAAAAAAGATATGTAAACGTTAATATTTTATATGAGGAACGTATTTATTACATAAAAGCAGATAAACACAAACACAGATGAACAATATCATGTGATGATCTGCTGTTTTTGTATCTCTTACCCGCAGGATCCACTTCCGACAAGAATCCTAAATGCTCCTTGTGCTCCTCGGATAAAACCAGCAGCATTTTCTGACGCTTTTAATATATCATCACACTAAATAAAGCATCAGGTTATATTGGTAAACTGAATGATGTTTAGTGAAGCTTCTCCTGTCTAACAGTCACATGATCAGCTGTGTGCGAACCGCAATACAGTCCGACTGAAACAAACCGCTGTAGTTCCACAACATCCACTGGCTGTCGCTACTTTTACAAAAGATCAGACTTTGTAGCCTACATATTGTGCATTTAAAATAATTAATGCATTTAGAGGTACAAAATACACGGGAAGATGACAAAGTGTATTTTAAGATATTAGGGATAGTTCACCAAAAAAAAAAAAAAGTAATTTACTCACCAACATGTTGTTCCAAATCTGTATAAATGTCATCATTCTAATGAAAACAAAATAAGTAATTTTAATAAATGTGGGCAACCCAGTTTGTGCCCAGCTGACTTTCACAGTAAGGAAAGATACACAAAGAAACACTACCATGCTGAAAAAAGCAATAGAAACGAAAAAAAAAAAAACACACACACACAAAAAAAAAGAAAAAAAACAGCATATGCTGGTTAGGTAGGTTTTGATGTTGGCATGCTGGTTTAAGTTGGTCCTTTGCTAGTTTAAGCTGGTCCTTTGCTGGTTTATGCTGGTCCTTGACCAGCAACATGACCAGCTAAGGACCAGCATAAAACCAGCAAAGGAAAAGCATACCCTGCTGAAAAAAAAAACAAAAAAAAAAAACAGCTTAAGCCTCTTAGCTGGTTTAAGGTAGAAGTAGTTGATTTTAGCTGGTTTTAGCTGGTTGTTCCAGCTGTTTTCCCAACCAGACCAGCTAAGGAAATGGACAAAACCCCTCTAAAAACAGCCTGCTGACCAGCTAAGGATAACCAGCTAAAACCAGCCTAAGATGATTGGCTGGTTTTAGCTGGTTTAAGCTGGAAGTAACTGGTTTTAGCTGGTCTCCCAGCATGTCTAGGCTGGTCAGGCTGGTTTTAGCTGGTTGTTCCAGCTGGTCTCCCAGCCTCACCATCTTAGACCAACCTGACCAGCTAAGGAAGTGGCCAAAACCACTCTAAAACCAGCCTGCTGAC
This sequence comes from Garra rufa, assembly GCF_049309525.1. Lineage (NCBI taxonomy): Eukaryota > Metazoa > Chordata > Actinopteri > Cypriniformes > Cyprinidae > Garra > Garra rufa. Next base: position 43,066,501 of record NC_133367.1, on the reverse strand, counting down.
CAGCTAAGACCAGGCTGGATGACCAGCTAAAACCAGGCTAAGCTGGTTGGCTGGTTTAAGATGGAGGTAGCTGGTTTTAGCTGGTCTCCCAGAATCTCTAGGCTGGTCAGGCTGGTTTTAGTTGGTTGTTCCAGCTGGTCTCCCAGCCTGACCAGCTAAGACCAGCTAAGGAAATGGACAAAACCCCTCTAAAAACAGCCTGCTGACCAGCTAAGGCCAGGCTGGATGACCAGCTAAAACCAGCCTAAGATGATTGGCTGGTTTTAGCTGGTTTAAGCTGGAAGTAACTGGTTTTAGCTGGTCTCCCAGCATGTCTAGGCTGGTCAGGCTGGTTTTAGCTGGTTGTTCCAGCTGGTCTCCCAGCCTAACCAGCTAAGACCAGCCTGACTAGATAAGGAAGTGGCCAAAACCACTCTAAAACCAGCCTGCTGACCAGCTAAGACCAGGCTGGATGACCTGCTAAAACCAGGCTAAGCTGGTTGGCTGATTTAAGCTGGAGGTAGCTGGTTTTAGCTGGTCACCCAGCCTGACTAGCTAAGGAAGTGGCCAAAACCGCTCTAAAACCAGCCTGCTAACCAGCTAAGACCAGGCTAGATGACCAGCTAAAACCAGCTACCTCCAGCTTAAACCAGCCAACCAGTTTTAGCTGGTTGTTCCAGCTGGTCTCCCAGCCTGACCAGCTAAGGAAGTGGCCAAACCAACTCTAAAACCAGCCTGCTGACCAGCTAAGACCAGGCTGGATGACCAGCTAAAACAAGGCTAAGCTGGTTGGCTGGTTTAAGCTAGAGGTAGCTGGTCTCCCAGAATCTCTAGGCTGGTCAGGCTGGTTTTAGTTGGTTGTTCCAGCTGGTCTCCCAGCCTGACCAGCTAAGACCAGCCAGAACAGCTAAGAAAGTGGCCAAAACCCCTCTAAAACCAGCCTGCTGACCAGCTAAGACCAGGCTGGATGACCAGCTAAAACCAGCCTAAGCTGGTTGGCTGGTTTAAGATGGAGGTAGCTGGTTTTAGCTGGTCTCCCAGCCTCTCTAGGCTGGTCAGGCTGGTTTTAGTTGGTTGTTCCAGCTGGTCTCCCAGCTTGACCAGCTAAGACCAGCCTGACCAGCTAAGAAAGTGGCCAAAACCACTCTAAAACCAGCCTGCTGACCAGCTAAGACCACCTAAAACCAGCCAACCAGTTTAGGCTGGTTTTAGCTGTTTTTTAGCAGAGTAAACCAGCTAAAACCAGCATCCCAGCATCAAAACCTTTTCAACAGGGAGAAATTGGTTATAATAGTAATCGGCCACCTTTTATTGGTGGCTTGTTAAAACCGCAAATCCGAATGGTATACTGTATGTCCCAAAACACACAATAGGAAGCCATTTTAACAGTTTTAATGGTTAAAAGTTGATGGTTTGTAATGTTTGTAATGGTATTTGTAGTGGAAACTATTAGAATTTCTGTAATGGTTTCTGTGGCTTTTTTCAACAGCGTAGGCCTATTTTCGGTTACTGTGTTTGGTTCAGCTGTTCAGTACACTCCCGATAGCACATGTCAATTGTGCCGCACGAGTCACGAAAAGTGAAGCCAAAAGTTTTCGATCGCCCCCCAGTGGCTGGCTGCAGTATAGGTCATAAACCCCGCCCTCTCCATGTAATCTAATGGGAAGTGAGCCAAACTAAACAATCGAATTACACTTCATATATTTTTTTCCAAAGATGGTTTCCATCGTGTGAGGTAGTTCTTATAATGCTTATTCATGTTCAGTTGCTTTTAGGTAGTTATTTAATGCTATAAAAAGGGGTGTGGTGTCATGATTGTGATCTTGCGATTGGGTCTGCGGGAGTTTGGGCAGGACTTTGATACCGCAGCTCCGCCTCATGACACTACTGCGCAGACTCTGGCTCCAAACGAATCTCTACTGCGCAGACTCTGGCTCCAAACGAATCTCTACTGCGCAGACTCTGGCTCCAAATGAATCTCTACTGCGCAGACTCTGGCTCCAAACGAATCTCTACTGCGCAGACTCTGGCTCCAAACGAATCTCTACTGCGCAGAATCTGGCTCCAAACGAATCTCTACTGCGCAGACTCTGGCTCCAAACGAATCTCTACTGCGCAGACTCTGGCTCCAAACGAATCTCTACTGCGCAGACTCTGGCTCCAAACGAATCTCTACTGCGCAGAATCTGGCTCCAAACGAATCTCTACTGCGCAGACTCTGGCTCCAAACGAATCTCTACTGCGCAGAATCTGGCTCCAAACGAATCTCTACTGCGCAGACTCTGGCTCCAAACGAATCTCTACTGCGCAGACTCTGGCTCCAAACGAATCTCTACTGCGCAGAATCTGGCTCCAAACGAATCTCTACTGCGCAGACTCTGGCTCCAAACGAATCTCTACTGCGCAGAATCTGGCTCCAAACGAATCTCTACTGCGCAGACTCTGGCTCCAAACGAATCTCTACTGCGCAGAATCTGGCTCCAAAAGAATCTCTACTGCGCAGAATCTGGCTCCAAACGAATCTCTACTGCGCAGAATCTGGCTCCAAATGAATCTCTACTGCGCAGACTCTGGCTCCAAACGAATCTCTACTGCGCAGACTCTGGCTCCAAACGAACCTCTACTGCGCAGAATCTGGCTCCAAATTACGTCATTTCCCCCAAGATGGCAGCGGCCATATTGAGACGCATTGGCTTCACTTTTCTATAGTGAAATGAAGCAGAGGTGCGTCGTCCATCTTTTTTTACAGTCTATTGCACACGTACATCTTGGAGACGTCTATTTCACATCTGCATTTACATCTGCACAATGTAGTTTTCTCATCTGCAATACGTCTATTGGACATTTCAAATAGATGTCTATTAGATCTCTTTAAGATGTTTCTGAATTAGCATGTGCAAAACTGACATCTATGCAATGGCCTACAGATACTAGTGGCGAACAAGTGTTTTACGTCATATTTGTACAATGACTGGAATGCTGTCTTGACCAGTCTATTTTTTACTACTATTTCATAATGTCTATTTATTGGTGGTGAAACTAAATTCCGGACAGCTAAAGACATCATAGAGACAGAATCTGGACATTAACATGTTTTTGAAACTCTGGACAAGTTGCCTCTGACTTCATTGTGTAATCTGTTTTGTAAGGCTTGTCAGAGCAGGTTTAAAGGGTCATCTCACAGAATGCTTTGGATGCTGCGTCTGGCTAGTGTCTGTGCTAGCGCTAGCTGCTGCAGACATGGCTTCTCAGTGAAAGAACAGTGAGGGGAAAACAAAAGATAAAAATGTGTTAACTTAAGTCACCAGCAGCATGAAACTGAACAGCAAAAATAACTAGATAAATACATTTGTCAAGACAAACTTTGAGTTGGCTTGAGAAAGCCTGGTCAGAAAGTGTGAAAAAGTTTTTAAAGTTTTAGAAATTGTAGAAAATTTTATGGTTTTCAATCCAAAAAACCCATTGAAGTTTAAAGTAGTTTTAAAGCTTAAAGCTTAAATGTTTTGAAGGCAATAGAGTCGACATACAATAATTGATGGATAAAGGGATAGATAGCATGTTTTAGCATGTTGCTAGCATGTTTCTAACTTATTAAGAATATTACTATTGTCAGAATCATGTCTGTGTATTGTCCTGTTCTGTCATGTTTTCCTAGTGTTTTTTCCCCTATGTTTCTAGTTCAATTGGTTTAGTCTGTTCTCCCCCTTTTGGTTTAGTCCTTTTGGTTTAGTCTATGCCCATATTTGTATTTCCCCCTCGTCATCCTATTATCTCGTTTGTGACCACGCCTTGTCTTTTGTGTATTTAAGAGTCTGTGTGTGCACTCCCCATTTGTCCGTCAATGATTTCTGTTACTGCTGTTTGCCTGGTTTCATGTGCTTCTTATGCTCCCGGTTTTTGTTTGTTTATGTTAGTTTCAGTGTTTCATTTAATAAACTGTTTACGTTTCATTTACTCCGGTTCTCCTCATCATTCTACACTCCTCAACCCCGCCTGGATCGTGACAGATTGACGGACCAAAACAGAAGATGAGTCGGGCTGAGGCAGCTTTGAGACTGCGGCAAGGTGGCCGTGAGTTGGAACGATATGTGGAGGATTTCATCGAGCTCTCCCATCAGGTAGGCTGGCACGAGGCTGCTCTTGGTGCTGTGTTTGTTTTGGGGCTGGATGATGAGACCATTCGCTGCGATCTTCCCTCTTGTAATTTCCCCTTGATCGAGCTAATAAACCTGATTCTCTATTTGAATGGATCTGATTTTGAAGTCGAAGAATTTCCAAATTCTGGTCGGTCTCATCTTCCGGTCCGAGAACCTCCACATACCGCTCCAACGGATCGGACCGCCAGCCCAGTCTCCTATCCCCAGTCGTCCTCCAAAGCTCCGCTGCTGTCCTCAGCCCGATGCGGCCGGCCTCCTCCCCGCGCTCTCATCTACCGGCCTCCGCCCAGCGCTCTAGTCTGCCGGCGGCCACGCCAGCTCACAAGATGGCTGCCACGCCAGCTCACAAGATGGCTACCATGCCGGAATCTGCACGCAAGATGGCTGCCACGCATGAGTCTGCGTGCAAGATGGCTGCCACACATGAGTCTGCACGCAAGATGGCTGCCACACATGAGTCTGCACGCAAAATGGCTGCCACACAGGAGTCTGCCCGCAAGATGGCCACCGTTCCTGAGTCCTCGGCCAAGATGGCCACCAAGCCTGAATCCCCGGCCAAGATGGCCGCCGTTCCAGAGTTCCCGGCCAAGATGGCCGTCGTTCCTGAACCCTCGGCCAAGATGGCCGCCAAACCTGAGTTCCCGGTCAAGATGGCCGTCGTTCCTGAACCCTCAGCCAAGATGGCCGCCAAACCTGAGTTCCCGGTCAAGATGGCCGCCAAGCCTGAGTTCCCGGCCAAGATGGCCGTCATTCCTGAACCCTCGGCCAAGATGGCCGCCAAACCTGAGTTCCCGGTCAAGATGGCCGCCGTTCCAGAGTTCCCGGCCAAGATGGCCGCCGTTGCTGAGTTCCCGGTCAAGATGGCCGTCGTTCCTGACCCTCGGCCAAGATGGCCGCCAAACCTGAGTTCCCGGTCAAGATGGCCGCCGTTACTGAGTTCACGGCCAAGATGGCCACCAAGCCTGAATCCCCGGCCAAGATGGCCGACGTTCCAGAGTTCCCGGCCAAGATGGCCGTCGTTCCTGAACCCTCGGCCAAGATGGCCGCCAAACCTAAGTTCCCGGTCAAGATGGCCGTCGTTCCTGAACCCTCAGCCAAGATGGCCGCCAAACCTGAGTTCCCGGTCAAGATGGCCGCCGTTACTGAGTTCACGGCCAAGATGGCCACCAAGCCTGAATCCCCGGCCAAGATGGCCGCCGTTCCAGAGTTCCCGGCCAAGATGGCCGCCGTTGCTGAGTTCCCGGTCAAGATGGCCGTCGTTCCTGACCCTCGGCCAAGATGGCCGCCAAACCTGAGTTCCCGGTCAAGATGGCCGCCGTTACTGAGTTCACGGCCAAGATGGCCACCAAGCCTGAGTCTGCACCCAAGATGGCTACCGCCAAGTCAGAGTCTTCGCTGGTTCCGCCCAGCCTTCCAGTGACTGCGCCGCCAGAGCACCCTCCAGTGACTGCGCCGTCCAGAGCCCGCTCTTCAAGAGCGCCCTCCAGAGCCCGCTCCTCAAGAGCGCCCTCCAGAGCCCGCTCCTCAAGAGCGCCCTCCAGAGCCGACACCTTCTTCTGCGTGCCCTCCTGAGCCGGAGCTCTCTCCTGCGCGCCCTCCAGAGCCGGAGCTGTCTCCAGCGCGCCCTCCTGAGCCGGAGCTCTCTCCTGCGCGCCCTCCAGAGCCGGAGCTGTCTCCAGCGCGCCCTCCTGAGTCGGAGCTCTCTCCTGCACGCCCTTCCGTGCTCTCCTGTGTGGACTATACCCTAGGTTCCCCCAAGAAAATTTGGGGGGGGGGGGGCTACTCCCCTGATCGGCCATGGCCACCTGGACTGTTTACTCGGCCATGGCCACCTGAACTGTTTACCCGGCCATGGCCACCTGGACTGTTTACTCGGCCATGGCTTCCTGAGCCTCCAGATCCGCCATGGCCTCCTGAACTATTGTCCCGGCCATGGCTTCCTGAGCCTCCAGATCCGCCATGGCCTCCTGAACTATTGTCCCCGCCATGGCTGCCTGAGCCGCCAGATCCACCATGGCCACCTGGACTGTTTACCCGGCCATGGTTTCCTGAACCCCCAGACCCGCCATGACCACCTGAGATCCCTGATCCGCCCTGGAGACCACCTCTATATCCCGTGTCCTCCTAGCGGTCTCCAGGGCGCCCACCCTCCCTCCCCTTTGGATGTTATTAGGCGCGGGACGCGCCTTCGGGGGAGGGGGGGTAATGTCAGAATCATGTCTGTGTATTGTCCTGTTCTGTCATGTTTTCCTAGTGTTTTTTCCCCTATGTTTCTAGTTCAATTGGTTTAGTCTGTTCTCCCCCTTTTGGTTTAGTCCTTTTGGTTTAGTCTATGCCCATATTTGTATTTCCCCCTCGTCATCCTATTATCTCGTTTTTGACCACGCCTTGTCTTTTGTGTATTTAAGAGTCTGTGTGTGCACTCCCCATTTGTCCGTCAATGATTTCTGTTACTGCTGTTTGCCTGGTTTCATGTGCTTCTTATGCTCCCGGTTTTTGTTTGTTTATGTTAGTTTCAGTGTTTCATTTAATAAACTGTTTACGTTTCATTTACTCCGGTTCTCCTCATCATTCTACACTCCTCAACCCCGCCTGGATCGTGACAACTATCTTGTAGCTAGCATGATTAAGAATTACTAGCATGTTACAAGTTACTAGCATGATTAGCATGTTAACATCATTAACATGTTGCTAGCATGTTTCTAGCATGATTAACAAAGCTATTAGCATGTTTATAACATGATTAGCCTGTTATTAGCATGTTGCTAGCATGGTTAGAATTATGCTAGCATGATGTTAGCATTAGTAGCCTGTTGTTAGCATGATTATCAAGTTACTACCATGTTTCTAGCAAGATTAGCATGTCACTAACATGATTCTAGTTGCTAGGCTTGGTTAGATATATAGATCATCATTAGCATGTTGCTAACATGATTAGAATGTTGCTAGCATGATGTTAGAATTACTAGCATGATTAACAAGTTACTAGAATGATTAACATGTTGTTAGGATGTTTCTAGCATGATTAGCAAGTTACTAGCATGTTACTAGCATGATTAACATGTTGTTAGCATTTTTAACATGATTAGCATGATTAGAATGTTGCTAGCATGATGTTAGCGTTACTAGCATGATTAACAAGTTACTAGAATGATTAACATGTTGTTAGCACGTTTAGCATGATTAGCAAGTTATTAGCATGTTACTAGCATGATTAGCATGTTGTTCACATTTTTAACATGATTAGCATGATTAGAATGTCGCTAGCATGATGTTAGCATTAGTAGCCTGTTGTTAGCATGATTAGCGAGTTACAAGTATGTTTCTAGCATGATTAGCATGTTGTTAACATGGTTAGAATGATGCTAGCATGATGTTAGCATTAGTAGTCTGGTGTTACCATGATAGGTTACTACCCATGTTTCTTGCATGATTAGCATATTACTAACATGATTCTAGTTGCTAGGCTTGGTTAGATATATAGATCATCATTAGCATGTTGCTAGCATGTTTCTAACATGGTTAACATGTTAGTAACGTGTAGCTAGCATTAGAATGTTGCTAGCATGATGTTAGCATTACTAGCATGATTAACAAGTTACTAGCATGATTAACATCTTGTTAACATGTTTCTAGCCTGAATAACATGTTGTTAGCATGTTTCTAGCATGATTAGCATGTTGTTAGCATGTTTCTAACATGATTAGAATGTCGCTAGCATGATGTTAGCATTAGCATTCTGTTGTTAACATAACTTACAAGTTACAAACATGTTTCTAGCATTATTAGCATGTTGTAAGCATGTTTTTTTATCATGATTAGCCTGTTACTAGCATGTTGCTAGCATGGTTAGAATGATGCTAGCATGATGTTAGCATTAGTAGTCTGTTGTTAGCATGATTAGCAAGTTACTACCATGTTTCTAGCCTGATTAGCATGTCACTAACATGATTCTAGTTGTTAGCCTTGGTTAGATAGATAGATCATCATTAACATGTTGCTACCATGCTTCTAGCATGATTAGCAAGGCACTAGCATGTTTCTAACATGATTAGCATGTTACTAGCATGTAGCTAGCATGATTAGAATGTTGCTAGCATTACTAGCATGATTAACAAGTTACTAGAATAATAAACATGTTGCTATCATGTTTCTTGCCTGATTAACATTTTGTTAGCATGTTTCTAGCATGATTAGCATGTTACTAGCATTATTAGCATTTTAACATTTTTTTAACATGATTAGCATGATTAGAATGTCGCTAGCATGATGTTAGCATTAGTAGCCTGTTGTTAGCATGATTAGCAAGTTACTAGCATGTTTCTAGCATGATTAGCATGTTGTTAACATGTTTCTAGGTTAATTGAAATGTTGTTAGCATGTTTTTAACATGATTAGCATGTTAGCATGTTTTTATCATGGTTGGCCTGTTACTAGCATGGTTAGAATGATGCTAGCATGATGTTAGCATTAGTAGCCTGTTGTTAGCATGATTAGCAAGTCACAAGTGTGTTTCTAGCATGATTAGCATGTTGTTAACATGTTTCTAGCCTGATTAGCATGTTATTAACATGTTTCTAGTTACTAGGCTTGGATAGATAGATAGATAGATAGATAGATAGATAGATAGATAGATAGATAGATAGATAGATAGTCTTAAACAGGAACTAGTTGTTTAGGACCAGCTCAAACCAACATTCATGCTTCAGAACCTTCTTAACCTGGTGCCTATGCTGGTTCCTGATGGTTAAAGAGTTGTATTCATAACCCGAAGATAGAGAGTTTGTTTAGTACCCACAGGAAATGGAGTGCCCTTGAGCAAGGCACCGAAACTACAATTGCTTCCCAGGTGCCTTCAAAGGGCCAAATGACACAAGAAAGGATTTAACATTGTTATTGTTAATAGCTACAACCAACCTAGCAAAGGCCAAGCAGTAAATAGCATTTTCCCGAAGGGTTCGTCCAGTTTTAGAGGCAGTTTAAAGGTTTCCTAAGGGATGTGAAGCGTCTTGTCAGATTTTGAGGATCTTTTGATGAGGAAGAGCCTAATGTCTAGAAAAAGCATGGGGCAGTGGGACTTCACTGCGCCAGGCCTCCTTGCTCCCATTACTATTTTCAGCTGGCAGGATTTCCTTTGGGTTCTTCCTCCCACATGCCCTGTTTCTGGTGACGTTCTGCTGTTGTCTTGTACTCCTCATGGTCTGGGGAGGATGCAGCTGTGGCAGCACTACTGATGCACTCTGGGAAAGTGGAGAAGCGGGGTGATGACAGACACAGGAAGGACCTACAAAGGATGATGTCACAGGGAAGCCACAGGATGATTCTTTGACCTCTATACATCCTCTCAATGCTTAGCCTCTGGGATTTGAGGACATCTTCTGCATGGGAAAGCCAACAACAGTGGGTAGCATCATCTTGTTTGAGCCTTGGGCATCCACCCCTTGATCTGAAGACAGATGTGCATTGGTAGAGAGCATTCAGAAAAGTTCACAGTACTGTAAAGTTTGAAACTAAATAGGTAACACACTCTCTACATTTAGGCCGAATTGCAATTTGCGGCAGTGTCCAACCAGATTTGCAGTGCTGCTACTAACAAAAATCAGGAGTTGTGCGGCCTTGACCATTGCATCTGTGTGACTTCAAAGAGTCTGGATGGTCCTTCTGGTAGCACCATGTGTGGTACGGATGGACGCCGACTGGATCTTCTGCTTAGACCCCACTGTTGATTAACTAGCTGGTCATACCCTGTTGGCAGCTCATTTGAGCTGGTTTAAGATGGTCCTTAGTTGGTCATGAGCTGGTTTAAACTGGTCCTTAGCTGATTTAATCTGGTTCTGAGCTAGTTATGTGCTGGTTTAAGATGGTTATGTGCTGGTTTAAGATGGTCCTTAGTTGGTCATGAGTTGGTTTAAGATGGTCCTTAGTTGGTCATAAGCTAGTTCAGGCTGGTCCTTAGTTGGTTTAAGATGTTCCTGAGCTGGTTTAGGCTGGTCCTTAAGTTGGTCATTAGTTGGTCATGAGCTGGTTTAACCCTTTATAGGGCACTCATTGAAATACTTGGAAATTCTAAAATTCAACCCCAGAGTGTTATTGGAGGTTATTACAAGACCTTTAAACTTTTGTGACTTTTTTTTTTTTAAATGTTTTTATGTTGAAAATTAGGTTAAATGAAGTGATCATATATGGTCACTTGCCAGTCTATGGTAACTTCCCCCCCCAAAAAAAAATGTGTATACATTTTAAATATAAGGCATAAATAAATACATAAAACATATATAATATACATAGAATATTTATTTAGAAACAATTTACACACACACAAAAAAAAAATATATATATATATATATATATATAAATATATAAACACAAAAACTTAACAGAATATTTATTTAGGAAATTAAAAATCTTGCTGTCTCGTCAGAACCCTAGATGGGGTCAGCTGGCACAACAAAACTGACTTCTATCCATAGAATTGTTGAGTAGACAGCTGCGAAAGAAAAGGTTTCTGAGTCAGTATCAAGCCCATGTTGATTTTTTTGTGACAGAAAAGTGCAGATCTACTGAAAACATATAATATTCACATAAATAGTAAATTTATAATAAGAACTGAAAAAAATAGCATTAAGTACTGGTGGTACCACCTATTTTAGCAGAAATAATAAACACCAATCTATTGGTACTAAAACCAAAATTACAAATTTTTCACTGTTTATTTCTTGATCATTTCAATAAATGGTTTAAGTTTGACACTGGATTACTGTATCATGTTATACAAGCCTTTGCAATATTCAGTGGACAAAAAACAGGCATAAAAACAGCCAAACTATCACTTGCCTTACTTTTACCTGAACCAGGCGTATGTCTAAAAATGGACATTCTGTTGTGTTACCACAAACGGGCGTATGATCAAATATGATCACACCATTTTTATACCACATCGTTCACTAATTTCTAGAAATCCAACGCAAACAACGTCTATATCACCATATAACACAACTATTCAGCTATATAATATGTGAGTTTCATTGACTTACCATTGTGCATTTCGATGCTTTCTCCGTTTTTGTGGGACAAGGTAGGAGCGTAAATCAGCATTTTCTCATTCCGGAAGCACGCTGAAGTTTGAAGCGCCCCAGACAACTTCCGATTGGTCAGATGCCATTGTGTCGCTATCCGTGACGTAGACTAACATCCGTTGATTGGCTGAGACAAATCCATGTGCTTACACGATCTCATACAAAGGAGGCAGACGCTATTGAAAATGTTCGATTAAGTGATCAAATATGGTGCCTCGCCCTATAAAGGGTTAAGATGGTACTGAGCTGGTTATGAGCTGGTTTAAGCTGGTTATGTGCTGGTTTAAGCTGGTCCTTAGTTGGTCATGAGCTGGTTTAAGCTGGTCCTTAGTTGGTCATGAGTTGGTTTAAGCTGGTCCTTAGTTGGTCATGAGTTGGTTTAAGCTGGTCCTTAGTTGGTCATAAGATAGTTTAGGCTGGTCCTTAGTTGGTCATAAACTAGTTTAGGCTGGTCCTTAGTTGGTCATAAGCTAGTTTAGGCTGGTCCTTAGTTGGTCATGAGCTGGATTAAGATGGTCCTGAGCTGGTTTAGGCTGGTCCTTAGTTGGTCATGAGCTGGTTTAAGATGGTCCTGAGCTGGTTATGAGGTGGTTTAAGCTGGTTATGTGCTGGTTTAAGCTGGTCCTTAGTTTGTCATGAGTTGGTTTAAGCTGGTCCTTAGTTGGTCATAAACTGGTTTAAACTGGTCCTTAGTTGGTCATAAACTGGTTTAAACTGGTCCTTAGTTGGTCATAAGATAGTTTAGGCTGGTCATGAACTGGTTTAAGATGGTCCTGAGCTGGTTTAGGCTGGTCATTAGTTGGTCATGAGCTGGTTTAAGATGGTCCTTAGTTGGTCATGAGTTGGTTTAAGCTGGTCCTTAGTTGGCCATAAACTAGTTTAGGCTGGTCCTTAGTTGGTCATGAGTTGGTTTAAGCTGGTCCTTAGTTGGTCATGAACTGGTTTAAGCTGGTCCTTAGTTGGTCATAAGATAGTTTAGGCTGGTCATGAGCTGGTTTAAGTTGGTCATTAACTGGTCTAAGCTGGTCCTTAGTTGGTCATTTACTGGTCTAAGCTGGTCCTTAGTTGGTCATAAGATAGTTTAGGCTGGTCATGAGCTGGTTTTAGATGGTCCTGAGCTGGTTTAGGCTGGTTCTTTGTTGGTCATGAGCTGGTTTAAGATGGTCCTGAGCTGGTTTAGGCTGGTCATTAGTTGGTCATGAGCTGGTTTAAGCTGGTCCTTAGTTGGTCATAAGATAGTTTAGGCTGGTCATGAGCTGGTTTAAGATGGTCCTGAGCTGGTTTAGGCTGGTTCTTAGTTGGTCATGAGCTGGTTTAAGATGGTCCTGAGCTGGTTTAGGCTGGTTCTTAGTTGGTCAAGAGCTGGTTTAAGATGGTCCTGAGCTGGTTTAGGCTGGTCATTAGTTGGTCATGAGCTGGTTTAAGATGGTCCTGAGCTGGTTTAGGCTGGTCATTAGTTGGTCATGAGCTGGTTTAAGCTGGTCCTTAGTTGGTCATAAGATAGTTTAGGCTGGTCATGAGCTGGTTTAAGATGGTCCTGAGCTGGTTTAGGCTGGTTCTTAGTTGGTCATTAGCTGGTTTAAGATGGTCCTTAGTTGGCCATAAGCTAGTTTAGGCTGGTCCTTAGTTGGTCATGAGTTGGTTTAAGCTGGTCCTTAGTTGGTCATAAGATAGTTTGAGCTGGTTTAAGATGGTCCTGAGCTGGTTTAGGCTGGTCCTTAGTTGGTCATGAGCTGGTTTAAGATGGTCCTGAGCTGGTTATGAGCTGGTTTAGTAATTATTAGTTATCTGGGCTGGAAAAAAGACAAAAAAATCTAAGTAAGAAAAGCATTTTTTTGCAGTGTGGTCATGTGCTGGTCCGAAGCAACTATCTCCTACTCAGGACCAGTTTATAGCCAGCTGAGGGCCAGCTATGCAACTATGCTTCAAAACATACCTAACCAGCATATGGTGTCTTTTCAACAGAGTATCCAGGTGTCCATGTGCTGCCACCACATAGAGAGCCACATGCTTCTGAAACCTGCATCACAGAACATCAAGATCTTGTGAAATTAGTCACCCCCTTTTTGATGTACCCAAAAAACGAAAAACAAAACAGACAAACTGTAGGAGCACTGAACAATCCAAAAATGGGGCTTTGTCAAATCTAAGCACAGGTTTCTTCTCAGAGAAATGACTCTGAACTGTTTGTTTGTGTCTTTTGAAACAAGCTCTCAGAAACTCATTCTAGCCTTCGCAGGTTTCCAGAAGAACGTTGGCACCTGTAAAAGAGAAGCTTCATTAATGGCGTTTGCTAATAAATAGTAGACATATGGCGCTTTTCCACTACACAGTACCAGCTCGCCTCGGCTCGCCTCGGCTCGACTCGGCTCGACTCGGCTCTGTTTGGTTTTCCACTGTGTAAAAGTTGTACCTGTACCTCCACAATAGTACCTGGTTGTCATAGCGACACTGCAAGAAACTGCCGTGATGTAATCTTCTACGCGACACACACCCGCTGTCTGCACCTCCTCGTTTGACCACGGCGTATTCTTCCGAGTTGCCATAATATGTAATGGATTGGATATGTCACGCAATCTCTGGCCAAACTTTTTAAAAATGGCGGGGTTATTCTGGATACTATTGCTGGTGCGTGCAATGATGACGCAGTGAATAGTGATGATTCTCTCTGACCAATCAGCAGTCTGCTGTGTTTTCACGTCACATTTGAGTATTGCCTCAGCTCGCCTCAGCTCGCTTGGAACCTCGCCAGAGGTGGTACGAAAAAAAGTACCTGGAAGCCGGTACAGGTACAACTTTTACACAGTGGAAAACCAAACAGAGCCGAGTCGAGTCGAGCCGAGGCGAGCTGAGGCGAGCTGGTACTGTGTAGTGGAAAAGCGCCAAAAGAGAACCACATCAAACAAATGAGGCAACAATATTTTCTTTGTCATTTATTTATTGAGAAAAATAATCCAATGTTACATATCTGTGCGTTGCACAAGTTTGTGAATCTCTAGAATTAGCAGTTCATTCAAAGGTGAAATTAGAGTCAACCTGTTCATCAGGTGTCACTGCATGTCCTATTGGCACAACCAAAGGAGATCTCTGAGGACCTCAGATAAAGAGTTGTTGTTGCTCATCAGGCTAGAAAAGGTTACAAAACCATCTCTGAAGACTTTGACCTCCACAAACACAGTCAGACAGATTGTGTACAAATTTAGGAAATTTAAGACCACTGTTACCCTCCCCAGGAGTGGTCCGTCAACAAATACCTCTCCAAAAGCGAGATTTGTAATAGTCCATGAGTTTGCAAAGGACCCCAGAGTAACTTCTAAGCAGCTAAAGATCTTTCTCACATTGGCTAATGTTAATGTTCATGAGTCCATCATCAGGAGAACAGTTACAAGAAGAAAGCTACTGCTTTCCAAAAAGAAAATTGCTGCCCATCTGCAATTTGCTAAAGATCATCTGGACAAGCCAGATGACTACTGAAGAAATGTTTTGTAAGTGCATGAGAAAAATAAGAACTTAAATAAGAAGCGTTGTTCGGAGAAAACAACACACTGCAATCCAGTATAAGAAACTTATACCATCTGTGAATGTTTGGGAAATTGTTTGGGTCTTTTTTTGCAGCATCAGGGCTAGGACAGCTTGCCATCATTGATGGAACAATAAATTCTGTATTATACATTACATAAGTCATAATTCTTTTTCTGCTTTTTCTAAATGGTTATGTTTTTTGTATTAATTTCATAACGTGTTACTCATTGTTATGAGTTACAAAATGTTAGTCTATAACAATATACGAACTTTTGCACAAAGTGTCTTGAATAGCTGAAGTTCAGAGCCATTTACCTAATTCTACAACAAATAAAACAATAACTTTTTTCTTATAAAAATATGTGTCCATAAATCTTGCATCAACTCTGTCACTGTACCATACTTTGCCTTTAAATTAGTGGAATTATCTCCCACAACTATGCAAAATACAGGAAATGATGTCACTTTCACTCACTGATAAGATCTGAAGCACTGAAAAGTCTGTCTCTGAGAAAATATTTGACTCTAAAAAACTCTTACACCAAGAGTTATATTATAAAGTGTCAACACTGTTACCACAATATCAAAAGGAAAACAGTTTTTTCCATTGATCGCACTTTGTGTTATTTAAAGGTCTTGTAATCCTTAGCATTTATGCTAGCAAGTGGAGTTTTTGGCAAAAAATAAATAAAATTGTCAATCCTGTTACTGTCAAACTCTGTAACAAAGGTAGAGTATCAATGCTGACAATGTCAATAATGTTAATTAAATTTTAAACAACTAAGAGATTGACTCTTAAAGTAACAGAATTGACAGAATTATCTGGTGGACTAGTGTTTGCAAGAGGTTTTCAGTAATGCATATGAATGAATTTTAGTAAGGTTTATCAACGTTTTTCATTTCACTAGTGTTTTTTTTTTTCTTTTTTTTTTCCAATTACGGCCTATACGGCCCTTTATAACAATCTGCTGGATAATTCTGTCAATTCTGTTACTTTACAACTCTGTTGCTTTAAGAGTCAACTCTGATTATGAATTATTTTCATAAAATAACAATAAAAGTTGATTAAATTTTAATAAAAAATGTTGACATCGTCAGCATTGTTACTCTACCTTGGTAACAGGATTGACATTTTTTTTTATTTTTTCCCAAAAACTCCACTTGCTAGCATAAATGCTAAGGATTAAAAGACCATTAAATAACACAAAGTGCGATCAATGGAAAATTCTATTTCCTTTTGATATTGTGGTAACAGTGTTGACACTTTATAAAATAACGCTATAAAATAACACAAATAAAACAATAAAATTGTTGTTTAAAAATGAATAAACATTATTGACATTGTCATCATTGTTACTCTACCTTGGTAACGGAGTTTGGCGGTAACAGGATTGACAATTTTATTTATTTTTTGCCAAAAACTCCACTTGCTAGCATAAATGCTAAGGATTAAAAGACCTTTAAATAACACAAAGTGTGATCAATGGAAAAATCTATTTCCTTTGGATATTGTGGTAACAGTGTTGACACTTTATAAAATAACGCTATAAAATAACTAACAAAATAACACAAATAAAACAATAAAATTGTTGTTTAATAGACTTGTATGTTTTTACAGAGGGAATTTTGGGTAACTTTTGTCACTCCATAATTCAGAAAATACTTAGAACAGGCAGAAAACAATAACAACAATCTTTTTTAATAAGATACTGAAAAAAAGAAAATGTTTGTGAACAGTTTTTTCTCTTAAGTTTCTGAAATGCCAAATGTATCTCCAATTATAGAATCACCCACCAGCAAACTCTAAAGGAAAATGTCAGGAAATCTGTTTAAGAACTGAGTCTCAAGAGAAAGTGGATCATGCAGCAAGACAACGACCCTGAAGCAGAGAAGTCATTCTACTCAGATAATGGATAAAGAAGAAGAGCAAAGTTAATGTTTTGGAATGGACGCGACCTTAATCCAATTGAAATGTTGTGGAAGGGATCTCAAAGGATCTCAGTAAGGTTACTGGGGTAATTATGGAAAGAATCTGCTTTGCTATGACACTGAACACATGTAGAATGGCCTTGCTGACTTCCTGTGTGGAAGTGCATCAAAACAAGACAACCAAGTGCAGCATCCTCATTTAAAATACACTTTTGCCACCCAGTGGGGAGACCTGCTCACTACAGCACAGCAATTTACTACAAACTAAGGCTTGGAAATACCCCCAAGAAATTGTCTGAATACAATTTGATTGAATCCTACACTCTTAAAAATAAAGGTGCTTCACGATGCCATGGAAGAACATTTTTTTTGGTCTAAATGGTTTCTAAAGAAGCTTTAACATCTGAAGAACCTTTCTGTTTCACAAGAGGCTCTTTGTGGCGAAAGAAGGTTCTTCAGGTTATAAAAGGTAAGAAAGAAATGGTTCTTTAAAGAACCTTTGACTGAATGGTTCTTTGTGGAACCAAAAATGGTTCTTCTATGGCATCGCTGTGTATTTTTTGTATACTTTTACTCCGAAGCATATTCGTTACTTACTACGAAATAGTCCGAAGTCAGGATCTCAACCAGAATTGCGAGACGTAAACTCACAACTGTGGGAAAAAATAGTTTTTTTTTCTTCATTTTGCAAAACTGTATGAAAAAAAAATTCTTACAAAAGTATTGTGTTCTATCTAGAAAGTGTTTGTGCACAAAATTATTGCCCTCAAAAAAGTGCATTTACATTGAAAATTTCTTTTCTTTCTGTCACCTCTTTATTTCCATCAAGTTGTCTCTGAAAAAAAGTCAGAATTGCAAGATAAAACTCACAATTCTGACTTTTTTTCTCGCAAATACGAGTTTGTATCTCGAATTGATAAACTCAATTCTTAATTTTTTTTTCTAATAATTGCGAGATAGGCTATAAACTCATAATTCAGAAGTTTTTTCTCAGAAATGGATGATATAAACTCACAATTGTGAGAAATAAAGTCAGAATTGCAATATAAACTCAATTCAGAATTTTATTTTCACTGAAATGGATGATATAAACTCACAACTGTGAGAAATAAAGTCAGAATTACAATATAAACTCAATTCAGAATTTTATTTTCACTGAAATGGATGATATAAACTCACAACTGTGAGAAATAAAGTCAGAATTACAATATAAACTCATAATTCAGACTTTCTTTCTCAAAAATGGATAATATAAACTCACAATTGTAAGACATAAGTCAGAATTGCAATATAAACTCATAATTCAGACTTTTTTTCTCAGAAATGGATGATATAAACTCACAATTGTGAGAAATAAAGCCAGAATTGCAATATAAACTCATAATTCAGACTTTCTTTTCTCTGAAATGGATGACATAAACTCACAATTGTGAGAAATAAAGCCAGAATTAGAGTATAAACTCATAATTCAGACTTTCTTTCTCAAAAATGGATGATATAAACTCACAATTGTGAGAAATAAAGACAGAATTGCAATATAAACTCATAATTCAGACTTTCTTTTCTCTGAAATGGATGATATAAACTCACAATTGTGAGAAATAAAGCCAGGATTGCAATATAAACTCATAATTCAGACTTTCTTTCTCAAAAATGGATGATATAAACTCACGATTGTGAGAAATAAAGCCAGAATTGCAATATAAACTCATAATTCAGACTTTCTTTTCTCTGAAATGGATGATATAAACTCACAATTTCGAATAGAAGAATGCAAGTCCATTATATGGAGAGAAATCCTGGAATGTTTTACTTAAAAAAAACAAAAAAACAAACATAATTTCCTTACGACTGAAGAAAGAAAGACATGAACATCCTGAATGACAGGGGGTGAGTACATTATCTGTATTTTTGTTTGTTCCGAAAGTGGACTATTCCTTTAAGTTAGCCTTCGGTTGGATTTTTTTCTGGGAGCTGGCAACCCTGTTTGACAGTTCGGCTGTGGTTCCACTGCGCATGCGCGGCTTTTCAACATGGCGGCGTCTATGAAGTTGCACCGTCTGGATGACTTTCCATCGCATATTCATCCTCTACACGTGCTTATCAACAAATCGCAATTCACTCAAAAGTTTCCAGACTACTCCGGACCAACATACGCTTTGCTATTATCACTAACGGACAGGCGTTCACCTTCCACCCGCGGCTTTTTGGTGAGCGCGCACGTAACGCACGTAACAGAGGAAGAGCCAAATGTAAACATTCGCACGTGTCTCGCTGTTTACGTGAGTAGATCTTTCCTCAAACACTACGGTCTGAAGGAGAACTCATCGGGAACGCTTCGTCCACAATCTCTGCTGCCTTTAAAGAAGATAGTCATCGGTGCTCGGACGAAACAGAGCTTTAAATGGGCTTCTTCGGAGAAGTTCTCCAACGGTCTTCTGATCCTGGCGTCCTGTCCTGGACAGACTCTATTGGCGAGACAAGGAGATGCTCTTCTCATACCCTACCATCATTTACTGGGAGAGGAAGCCGCACAGGTGCAGCAGTACCTGTCAGATGTGCTGGTGCTGGAGTGCACACCTGTCAGTCAAGGTATGATAACAGTGGACACTAGTGTGGTTGTGTCTGACTGCAGAGATCTGGACCTGAGCATCCCCAGCATCACCAGCACCAGCAGACTGTCTGCCAACTCTCTCTTTGTGTCTGATTTTGCCCAGTATGCCAATAGTTTGACCTCTGGCAGCTCTTTGTTGAATAGCAAAGTGTTAGACTTCAGTGCTGTCTTACAGGCTCTTGAATGCAGACTTGATGTCCGAGTGGTGGACGTCTCCAATCTTCAGAAACCTGGAGGACTTCTGTCTAGACTAGAGCCGAGTGAAGCGTTGGACGTTGACAGCACTATTTTTGTAAACAAGAGCTTGCTCCTGAAGCTGGGTGTGTTTAACGGGGAGTGGGTCATTGCGTCCGTCCCATCAGAGAAGGCTAAGAAGACTCCTCTGGTGCTGAGTCCTGTTTTGGGCGAGCGTGAAGTTTCCTGTAAGAGGACAGGACGTGCTCATCTGGTTGCAGTCAGAGCTTTCGATGGAGTTAAACACCAGGATGTGGATGTGGGATTCATTTCAGCGGTTCAGTGGTTTAACCTGTCGGACGGGATGGCAGTGCCTGTTGGAAATAAGACCATCAAAATTAAGGTGACGAAGTTAATAATGATTGTAATATCACAATGTTACTATTACGTAAACATTGGATGATTTGAAATCATTTCATTAATTGGTTTCAGTGGATTTGCCATGTGCATAACATCTGTTAATTATTTTTTTTTTTAGAAATATTTAAGGTAATTGGGAACCCAAAATGCCCCACTGAGCAATGGCTATTTTCTAACCATTGTATGAATTCTGAAATATTTTTACTGTTTAAAATATTTCTATTTGAATAGATTTTTAATGTTTTTTAAAGAAGTCTCTTCTGCTCACCAAGAATGCATTTATTTCATCCAAAGTACAGCAAAAACAGTATATTTTGAAATATTTTTAATTATTTAAAATAACTGTTTTCTATTTGAATATATTTTATAAAATGTCATTTATTACTGTGATTTCAAAGCTGAATTTTTGCATCATTACTCAAACTCAAAAGTTTTTCAGTCAAAAGGATTTTTAATGTTTTTTAAAGAAGTCTCTTCTAAAGATTCAAAGTACAGCAAAAACAGTAACATTTTTTAAAATATTTGTACTATTTACAATAACTGTTTTCTATTTGAATATATTTTAAAATATAATTTATTCCTTGATTTCAAAGCTGAATTTTTGCATCTTTACTCCAGTCAAATGTTTTTGAACAGTAAGATTTTTAATGTTTTTTTAAATAAGTCTCTTCTGCTCATCAAACTTGCATTTATTTGATCCAAAGTACAGCAAAAGCAGTAAAAATTCAAAATATTTGTACTATTTAAAATAACTGTTTTCTATTTGAATATATTTTATTAAATGTCATTTATTTCTGTGATTTCAAAGCTGAATTTTTGCATCATTACTCCAGTCAAGTTTTTCAGTCAAAAGGATTTTTAATGTTTTTTAAAGAAGTCTCTTCTGATTAAAAAGTCAGCATTTATTTGATCCAAAGTACAGCAAAAACAGTAACATTTTGAAATATTTTTACTATTTAAAATAACTGTTTTCTATTTGAGTATATTTTAAAATATAATTTATTTCTTTGATTTCAAAGCTGAATTTTTGCATCATTGCTCCAGTCATTTTATCAGTCAGAAGTTTTTGATCAGGAAGATTTGTAATGTTTTTAAAGAAGTTTCTTTTGCTCACCAAGCCTGCATTCATATGAACCAAAAGTACAGCGAAAACAGTATAATTTTGAAAGCCAACAGTTTTTGAACAGTAAGATTTTTCATGTTTTATTTTTAAAGAAGTCAAAAACAGTACTATTTTGAAATATTTTTACTATTTAAAATAACAGTTTTGTATTTGAATTTATTTTACAGTATAATTTATTCCTTTGATTTCAAAGCTGTACGATTTTTAATGTTTTTTTGAATAAGTCTCTTCTGCTCACCAAGCCTGCATTTATTTGATCAAAAGTACAGCAAACTTGGTACAATTTTGAAATATTTTTACTATTTTAAAATACCTGTTTTCTATTCGAATATATTTTAAAATATAATTTATTCCTGTAATTTCAAAGCTGAATTTTTGCATCATTACTCCAGTCATTTTGCCAAGATTTTTATTGTTTAAAGAAATCTCTTCTGTACAGCAAAACAGAAATATTTGTACTATTTAAAATAACTGTTTTCTATTTGAATATATTTTAAAAGGTAATTTATTTCTTGATTTCAAAGCTGAATTTTAGCATCATTACTCCAGTCATTTTTCCAGTCAAAAGTTTTTGAACACTAAGATTTTTAATGTCAAAAACAGTACAATTGTGAAATATTTTTATGTCTATTTGAACATATTTTAAAATGTCATTTATTTATTTTTTCTGATTTCAAAGCTGAATTTTTGCGTCTTTACTCAAGTCAAAGGTTTTTGAACAGTAAGATTTTTCATGTTTTATTTTTAAAGAAGTCAAAAACAGTACTATTTTGAAATATTTTTACTATTTAAAATAACAGTTTTCTATTTGAATATATTTTAAAATGTCACTTATTTCTGATTTCAAAGCTGAATTTTCGCATCATTACTCCAGTCAAATGTTTTTGAACAGTAAGATTTTTAATGGTTTTTAAATAAGTCTCTTCTGCTCACCGAACCTGCAGTAAAAATTAGAAGTAGTTTTACTATTTAAAAGAACTGTTTTCTATTTTAATATAGAGGAGCATTCATGAAAGCTAGAATCTAAAATCATATTGCAATATCTTTAATACTTCTTGAGTTATAGGCACACAAACTTTGGAAAAAATAATAAAAAGAAAAACATGCTAGTAACTTGCTAACCATGCTAGTAATGCTAACATCATGTTAGCAACATTCTAATCGTGCTAGCTACATGCTAGTAACATGCTAATCATGTTAAAAACATGATACTCATGTTAGAAACATCCCAATAATATGCTAATCATGCTAACAGCACGCTAATCATGCTAGAAACATGATACTAATGCTATGACCATCCCAATAATATGCTAATCATGCTAACAGCATGCTAATCATGTTAGAAACATAATACTTATGCTAGAAACATCCCAATAATATGCTAATCATGCTAACAGCATGCTAATCATGCTAGAAACATGATACTCATGTTAGAAACATCCCAATAATATGCTAATCATGCTAGAAACATGATACTCATGCTAGAAACAGCCCAATAATATGCTAATTATGCTAGAAACATGACAACATGTTAATCGTGCTAGAAACATCCCAATAATATGCTAATCATGCTAACAGCATGCTAATAATGTTAGAAACATCCCAATAATATGCTAATCATGCTAACAGCATGCTAATCATGCTAGAAACATGATACTCAAGCTAGAAACATCCCAATAATATGCTAATCATGCTAACAGCATGCTAATCACGCTAGAAACATGATACTTATGCTAGAAACATCCCAATAATATGCTAATCATGCTAACAGCATGCTAATCATGCTAGAAACATCCCAATAATATGCTAATCATGCTAACAGCATGCTAATCATGCTAGAAACATGATACTCATGCTAGAAACATCCCAATAATATGCTAATCATGCTAACAGCATACTAATCATGTTAGAAACATCCCAATAATATGCTAATTATGCTAACAGCATGCTAATCATGCTAGAAACATGATACTCATGTTAGAAACATCCCAATAATATGCTAATCATGCTAGAAACATGATACTCATGCTAGAAACAGCCCAATAATATGCTAATTATGCTAGAAACATGACAACATGTTAATCGTGCTAGAAACATCCCAATAATATGCTAATCATGCTAACAGCATGCTAATCATGTTAGAAACATCCCAATAATATGCTAATCATGCTAACAGCATGCTAATCATGCTAGAAACATGCTAATCATGCTAGAAACATCCCAGTAATATGCTAATCATGCTAACAGCATGCTAATCATGCTAGAAACATGATACTTATGCTAGAAACATCCCAATAATATGCTAATCATGCTAACAGCATGCTAATCATGCTAGAAACATCCCAATAATATGCTAATCATGCTAACATCCCAATAATATGCTAATAATGCTAACAGCATGCTAATCATGCTAGAAACATGATACTTATGCTAGAAACATCCCAATAATATGCTAATCATGCTAACAGCATGCTAATCATGCTAGAAACATCCCAATAATATGCTAATCATGCTAACAGCATGCTAATCATGCTAGAAACATGATACTCATGCTAGAAACATCCCAATAATAAGCTAATCATGCTAACAGCATGCTAATCATGTTAGAAACATCCCAATAATATGCTAATCATGCTAACAGCATGCTAATCATGCTAGAAACATGATACTCATGTTAGAAACATCCCAATAATATGCTAATCATGCTAGAAACATGATACTCATACTAGAAACAGCCCAATAATATGCTAATTATGCTAGAAACATGACAACATGTTAATCGTGCTAGAAACATCCCAATAATATGCTAATCATGCTAACAGCATGCTAATCATGTTAGAAACATCCCAATAATATGCTAATCATGCTAACAGCATGCTAATCATGCTAGAAACATGCTAATCATGCTAGAAACATCCCAATAATATGCTAATCATGCTAACAGCATGCTAATCATGCTAGAAACATGATACTTATGTTAGCAACATCCCAATAATATGCTAATCATGCTAACAGCATGCTAATCATGCTAGAAACATCCCAATAATATGCTAATCATGCTAACAGCATGCTAGAAACATGATACTCATGCTAGAAACATCCCAATAATATGCTAATCATGCTAACAGCATGCTAATCATGTTACAAAACATCCCAATAATATGCTAATCATGCTAACAGCATGCTAATCATGTTAGAAACATCCCAATAATATGCTAATCATGCTAGAAACATGACAACACGTTAATCATGCTAGTAAATTGCTAATAATGCTAGTAATACTAACATCATGTTAGCAACATTCTAATCATGCTAGCTACACGTTAGTAACATGCTAATCATGTTAGAAACAGGCAAACAACATGTCAATCAGGCTAGAAACAATGTTAGCAATATGTTATTGATGCTAATAACATGCTAGCAACATGCTATCGGCATGTTAATCGTGTTACAAACATGCTAGAAACAGGCTAACAACATGCTAATCACGCTAGAAAATGGTAGCAACATGGTAATCATACTAGCAACATGCTAGTAACTGGCTAATCATGCTAGCTACATGTTAGTAACATATTAAATAAGTTAGAAACATGCTAAAACATGCTATTTATCCATCCATCCATCTGAAATACTATTTTTATAAAACATTCAAGCTTTAAGATTTAAAAATATTTCAAACTTCAATATTTGGACTGAAAGCCGTAACGTTTCTACAATTTCTAAAACTTTTTTCACACTTTCTGATCAGGCCTTTTCAAGCCAACTTAAGATATGTCTTGACAAACCTATTTTATCTAGTTTAAATCAGAACTTGAACAGCCCTGGGTTCAGCCTTTGGAAGTATTGATATTGATCTTTTTATTTAGCTCTCACTGTGTTGTAATATTCAGTGAGCTGAACTTCATAAACTGTTTGTGTGCTTTAACTGAAGCAGAGGTGGAATAAGGTGTCGCCGCATGAGGAGTGTCAGATGTCCATGAGCGCGTGTCGAAGTGCAGCTCCGCCGTTTGCTAAAGAGCTGCAGATTGAAGCGGTGATCTCTCCAGACTACAGCTCACACGGACCCTTCGACAGCATCCTCTACAAACACTTCAGCACAGCCAGGTGCTCACAGCTCACTCACACACATCAGCCTCTTCTTCTTCTTCCTGGTTTCCTGAATGTGGTGTTTGTTTTCAGGCTGGTTCAGAGGGGGGATATACTAGGGATCCCCACTGAAGGACACCCTGATCTGATGGAGAGCCGCTCTGAAGGAGTCCTCAGGTGGTGGTTTATCTTCAGTAGATGCTGTCAGACTGTGAGAACCCGTCCTCATGCAGGTGTGTGTTTGGCAGGTGGCCAGTGCTGTACTTCAGAGTCAAGCAGGTGTGTGGCGTCTCTGCTGAGGAGGAAGAGGGCTCTTCATATCTGGCTGATACCAACCACACTTCACTCTACATGGTGAGACAAAGACACCTCCACTTTATGAAATCAGTCTTAACTGAGACTCACACAGCAGAAGCACACATTACATCTGCAACACCATACGCTAAATCTCAGCCTCTGGCTCTGTTTTCAGTTTCATAAAACACTATTTGCAAAACACAGCACACAGTTCTCTGTAACACACACAAATCTAACAGGAAGTATCTTGATTTGCTTTTTCAAACACAACCGATCAAAATGGAACACTAATTCATCAGATCCTCACTGCTTTACTCAACACCAGCTGTCTAAATCATGCTAACAATATGCTAATCATGCTAGAATCACGTTAGCAACTAGCTAATCATGTGAGATACCCGCTAGCAACATGTTAATCATGCTAGAAACACGTTAGCAACTAGCTAATCATGTGAGATACACGCTAGCAACATGTTAATCATGCTAGAAACACGTTAGCAACTAGCTAATCATGTGGGATACACGCTAGCAACATGTTAATCATGCGAGAAACACGTTAGCAACTAGCTAATCATGTGGGATACACGCTAGCAACATGTTAATCATGCTAGAAACACGTTAGCAACTAGCTAATCATGTGGGATACACGCTAGCAACATGTTAATCATGCTAGAAACACGTTAGCAACTAGCTAATCATGTGGGATACACGCTAGCAACATGTTAATCATGCTAGAAACACGTTAGCAACTAGCTAATCATGTGGGATACACGCTAGCAACATGTTAATCATGTTAGAAACACTTTACTAACTAGCTAATCATGTGAGATACACGCTAGCAACATGTTAATCATGCTAGAAACACGTTAGCAACTAGCTAATCATGTGAGATACACGCTAGCAACATGTTAATCATGCTAGAAACACGTTAGCAACTAGCTAATCATGTGAGATACACGCTAGCAACATGTTAATCATGCTAGAAACACGTTAGCAACTAGCTAATCATGTGGGATACACGCTAGCAACATGTTAATCATGCTAGAAACACGTTAGCAACTAGCTAATCATGTGGGATACACGCTAGCAACATGTTAATCATGTTAGAAACACTTTACTAACTAGCTAATCATGTGAGATACACGCTAGCAACATGTTAATCATGCTAGAAACACGTTAGCAACTAGCTAATCATGTGAGATACACGCTAGCAACATGTTAATCATGCTAGAAACACGTTAGCAACTAGCTAATCATGTGGGATACACGCTAGCAACATGTTAATCATGCTAGAAACACGTTAGCAACTAGCTAATCATGTGGGATACACGCTAGCAACATGTTAATCATGCGAGAAACACGTTAGCAACTAGCTAATCATGTGGGATACACGCTAGCAACATGTTAATCATGCTAGAAACACGTTAGCAACTAGCTAATCATGTGGGATACACGCTAGCAACATGTTAATCATGTTAGAAACACTTTACTAACTAGCTAATCATGTGAGATACACGCTAGCAACATGTTAATCATGCTAGAAACACGTTAGCAACTAGCTAATCATGTGAGATACACGCTAGCAACATGTTAATCATGCTAGAAACACGTTAGCAACTAGCTAATCATGTGGGATACACGCTAGCAACATGTTAATCATGCTAGAAACACGTTAGCAACTAGCTAATCATGTGGGATACACGCTAGCAACATGTTAATCATGCGAGAAACACGTTAGCAACTAGCTAATCATGTGGGATACACGCTAGCAACATGTTAATCATGCTAGAAACACATTAGCAACTAGCTAATCATGTGGGATACACGCTAGCAACATGTTAATCATGTTAGAAACACTTTACTAACTAGCTAATCATGTGAGATACACGCTAGCAACATGTTAATCATGCTAGAAACACGTTAGCAACTAGCTAATCATGTGGGATACACGCTAGCAACATGTTAATCATGCTAGAAACACGTTAGCAACTAGCTAATTATGTGGGATACACGCTAGCAACATGTTAATCATGCTAGAAACACGTTAGCAACTAGCTAATCATGTGAGATACACGCTAGCAACATGTTAATCATGCTAGAAACACGTAAGCAACTAGCTAATCATGTGGGATACACGCTAGCAACATGTTAATCATGCTAGAAACACGTTAGCAACTAGCTAATCATGTGGGATACCCGCTAGCAACATGTTAATCATGTTTACAACTTACTAATTATGTTAGAATCATGTTAACAACATGGTAACCATGCTAGCAACTTACTTATCATGTTAGAATCATGCTAGCAACTAGCTAGCAACATGTTAGTAACGTGCTTATCATGATAAAATGTGCTAGCAACTTGATAATTATGTTGGAATCATGCTAGCAACTAGCTAATCATGTTAGAATCATGCTAGTAACATGTTAATTATGACAGAAACGTGTTAACAGCATGCTAGTCATGTTAAAAACATGTTAGTAACTCCCAAGTCATGCTAGGGACGTTTTAATCCTGCTAACAACATGGTAACCACGTTAGAATCATGCTAGCAACTCGCTTATCATGTTAGCAACTTGCTAATAATGCTAGCAACATGTTAGTAACTTGGTAATAATGTTAAAACGTACTAGCAAAATGATAATCATGCTAGAAACATGTTAGTCATGGTAAAAAAACATGCTAGTAACTTCCAAGTCATGCTAGTGACGTTAATCATGCTAACAACATGTTAATCATGCTAGAAACATGCTAGAAACTGGCTAATAATGCTAGAAACATGCTAGCAATATGCTATTCATGCTAAAAAAGCATGCTAGTAACTTCCAAGTCATGCTAGTGAGGTTAATTATGCTAACAACATGTTAATCATGCTTGAAACATGCTAGAAACTTGCTAATAATCATGTTAGCAACTTGCTAATAATGCTAGCAACATGTTAGTAACTTGGTAATAATGTTAAAACGTACTAGCAACATGTTAATCATGCTAGAAACTGTTTAGCTACTTGCTAATCATGTTAGAATCATGTTAACAACATGCTAGTAACATGCTAATCATGTTATAAACATGCTAGCAACTTGGTAATCATGCTAGAGACATGCTAACAACTTGATAATCATGTTAGAATAATGTTAACAACATGGTAATCAGGTTAAAACATGTTAACATCTTGTAATTAGTGCTAGAAACATGCTAGCAACATGCTAATCATGCTAGAAACATGCTATCAACTTACTAATCATATGTGAATCATGCTAATAACATGCTAGTAACATGCTAATCATGCTAGAAACATGCTAGCAACTTACTAATCATATGTGAATTATGCTAATACCATGCTAGTAACATGCTAATCATGCTAGAAACATGCTAGCAACTTACCAATCATATGTGAATCATGCTAATAACATGCTAGTAACATGCTAATCATGCTAGAAACATGCTAGCAACTTACTAATCATATGTGAATCATGCTAATACCATGCTAGTAACATGCTAATCATGCTAGAAACATGTTATCAACTTACTAATCATTTGTGAATCATGCTAATAACATGCTAATCATGCTAATAACATGATAATCATGCTAAAAACATGCTAACAACTTACTAATCATTTGTGAATCATGCTAATAACATGCTAATCATGCTAATAACTTGCTAATCATGATAGAAACATGCTATCAACTTACTAATCATATGTGAATCATGCTAATAACATGCTAGTAACATGCTAATCATGCTAGAAACATGCTAGCAACTTACCAATCATATGTGAATCATGCTAGTAACATGCTAATCATGCTAGAAACATGCTAGCAACTTACCAATCATATGTGAATCATGCTAATAACATGCTAGTAACATGCTAATCATGATAGAAACATGCTAGCAACTTACTAATCATATGTGAATCATGCTAATACCATGGTAGTAACATGCTAATCATGCTAGAAACATGTTATCAACTTACTAATCATTTGTGAAGCATGCTAATAACATGCTAATCATGCTAATAACATGCTAATCATTTTAAAAACATGCTAACAACTTACTAATCATTTGTGAATCATGCTAATAACATGCTAATCATGCTAATAACATGCTAACAACTTACTAATCATTTGTGAATCATGCTAATAACTTGCTAATCATGCTAGAAACATGCTAGCAACTTACTAATCATATGTGAATCATGCTAATAACATGCTAGTAACATGCTAATCATGCTAGAAACATGCTAGCAACTTACCAATCATATGTGAATCATGCTAATAACATGCTAGTAACATGCTAATCATGCTAAAAACATGCTAACAACTTACTAATCATTTGTGAATCATGCTAATAACATGCTAATCATGCTAATAACTTGCTAATCATGCTAGAAACATGCTAGCAACTTACTAATCATATGTGAATCATGCTAATAACATGCTAGTAACATGCTAATAATGCTAGAAACATGCTAGCAACTTACTAATCATATGTGAATCATGCTAATAACATGCTAGTAACATGCTAATCATGCTAAAAACATGCTAACAACTTACTAATCATTTGTGAATCATGCTAATAACATGCTAATCATGCTAATAACTTGCTAATCATGATAGAAACATGCTATCAACTTACTAATCATATGTGAATCATGCTAATAACATGCTAGTAACATGCTAATCATGCTAGAAACATGCTAGCAACTTACCAATCATATGTGAATCATGCTAGTAACATGCTAATCATGCTAGAAACATGCTAGCAACTTACCAATCATATGTGAATCATGCTAATAACATGCTAGTAACATGCTAATCATGCTAGAAACATGCTAGCAACTTACTAATCATATGTGAATCATGCTAATACCATGCTAGTAACATGCTAATCATGCTAGAAACATGTTATCAACTTACTAATCATTTGTGAAGCATGCTAATAACATGCTAATCATGCTAATAACATGCTAATCATGTTAAAAACATGCTAACAACTTACTAATCATTTGTGAATCATGCTAATAACATGCTAATCATGCTAATAACATGCTAACAACTTACTAATCATTTGTGAATCATGCTAATAACTTGCTAATCATGCTAGAAACATGCTAGCAACTTACTAATCATATGTGAATCATGCTAATAACATGCTAGTAACATGCTAATCATGCTAGAAACATGCTAGCAACTTACCAATCATATGTGAATCATGCTAATAACATGCTAGTAACATGCTAATCATGTTATAAACATGCTAGCAACTTGGTAATCATGTTAGAGAAATGTTAGCAACTTTCAATCTTGTACAGAACAGCATAGGAGCTCATGAAAAAACATCTTTAGGTTTTGAATAACTGTGTGTATATATTTCAGAAAATATCATATATTATGGCAAAGGTGTTTGCAACGTAAAAACAAATATGTTTGCTTTTGAGACATGTTTGTGATATTTTGAATGCAGTGATTCATTTTGCAGGAGATGTGAGGCATTTTGCATTTTGTGAGTGCAATTCTTGTATTTGTGCATAAAGTTTTGAGAAAAACTGTAATGGATATTAAAGGTTGTATCAGCGATTCTAGGCTGAAACATAAAGTGTCAAATTCAGCTGACCTTTCTTCATTATCCGCTCGCTGCCTGCCCCATAAATCAGCTGTAAAAAAAATGTGTCTCTGTGGCCACTGTTTGTTTTGCTGTAGAAAGGTTGGTAGCACCGATTTTTTTTTTTGGCATATCTCGGCTGATCACAGAGACGCGTTTTTTTTTTTTGTTTTTTTTTACAGCTGATTTAGGGGGCAGGCAGCGAGCGGATCTTGAAGAAAGGTCAGCTGAATTTGACACTTTATGTTTCAGCCTAGAATCGCTGATACAGCCTTTAATCAGTCAGAACCTCCACTGTTAAATCATGCAGATCTATTCAAAATGTGATTGGTTGTCCACAGGGAGGCTCCGCCCACAGTCTGTCTCCTTGCTCTGTGCTACAGAAGGGTTCGTCTTTCTGGACGAGTCTCTGTCCTCCTGGTCTGTCTAGCACTGTAGAGCAACTGCTCACTATCATCCAACCTCACTTCACTGAAAGGTCTGCAGTGTGTGTATGAAAGCGGAATAAATAAGCTCTCCATTGATGTATGGTTTGTTAGGATAGGATAATATTTGGCTGAGATACAACTATGGGACAATCTGCAATCTGAGGGTGCAAAAAAATCTTAATAGTGAGAAAATCACCTTTGAAGTTGTCCAAATGAAGTTCTTAGCAATGCATATTACTAATCAGAAATCAAATTTGTATATAGGAAATTTACAAAATATCTTCATGTGACGTGATTTTTACTTAATATCCTAATGAGTTATTATTTTAATATATTGATACAAATGTATTCATTTAAATACTTTTAAGTCATCCTAGAAGATATTGTTAAGTGCTTCATCTTGTATCTCAGCGTTAATGGAATGCAGAATTGATAAAATGTTAAATATATTACAACATTATGATCTTTTTGTTTACATTTACATTTTTCACATTATTCTCTTGCAGCTCTTTAACATTAAAAAGAGGCTGTTCAGTTCTTCTGATGGGTCCGAATGGCAGTGGTAAAGTTACCGCGGTAACAGCAGCCAGCAGGAGGCTACATCTGCATCTGATCAAGGTGACTTGTGATTTCTACACAATTTTTCTTGAGTTTTCAGATTTTTGTCCATGGTTATGAGCATCAAAACCTTCATAGGTTGTGTCTCTTATAATTTCACAGGAAACAAAACACAGTTGAGCCTAATGAAGTTTGACACACTGCAACAGATGCTTTGCTTAGATTTTTTTGTCTTGTTTCCAGCCAAAATATCTAAAAATTCTTAAATCATTTTTAAAGGATTTTCTAAATGAAAAAAATATTGTCTTGTTTTCAGAAAAAAAAAAAAAAACAAGTTACAATTAAGTCTATTTTTGATTGAAACAAGCAAAATAATCTGCCTATGGGGTAAGCACTTATCTGATTTCAAACAAATTTCAAACAGCTTGTTTCAAGCAAAAATGCACTTAATTTTGACTTGTTTTTAGGACATTCTACAGAAACGTCCACTTTTGGTATGGCAAGATGTCTTCAAATGTATTTCTTTTTTTAAAGGTGCCTTAGAATGGAAAACTGAATTTACCTTGGCATAGTTAAATAATAACAGTTCAGCACATGGACATGACGTACCATGAGTCTCAAACACCATCGTTTCCTCCTTCTTATATAAATCTAGTGTTTGCCAAAGACCACCGAAAAATAGGTCAATTCCAACATAATAGACTGTTACGCAATAGTCCCGATCGTTAATAGTTACGCCTCCGACATTTGCATCGCCCAATCATCACTAACGTCAGCACCTCAGTAAAACAAGGCAAGCCACAGAAGGGACATGGTTAGCTTAATGCTAGCGCGTTACATTGCAGTACAAAAGATTTCACTTACCACATAAACAGAGAGATGCCTGCGCTGATGATGGCCAATGATTTACAGATCCTGAGCATCACTAACAGGCATCTGAACCTCATGTGGTAAGTAAGTCCTGTCGCTGCAGTATATCGTTACACAGAGCACACGCGATCACAACAGTGAGACTAAAATGTCACGGATTCTAAACAAAGAGATTCAACAAACCGCATATTAAAAGCGGCTATAGCTCCGTAATCAAATATATATGCCCTCCATGTATTTCCTTACAGCTGTGTGAGAGCGAGCTGCTCTGTGAAACAGCCAATCAGAGCAGAGCTCCTCATTAATATTCACGGATCTTCCAAATAAGGCAATAACAGAGCATTTCATTCTAGGGGCAAATCCTAGGGTTGTAAATGGACCTGTAAAACCATTTCTGGAGATTGTTTGCCCTTTCCTATGCCATATACCTTCTATGTAGACATCAGAGAACAATTTAAAATATTGTATCAATGCATTCTATGGCACCTTTAACTTTTAAACTTAGACCACATTATTAGATTACCTTTTGACTGTATGAATATTTAACATTTATTTATCCATAAGGAAGGCAACACCAGTGACAATGTGCATTTTACAAAATGGCTGTTCCTAGTTATCGAACCACATGTTGTCAATCATGGTATACTTACTAAATTAAGTAGTTTTATCCATTCGAAATGTATTTTTTTTTTTTTTACAATTTCCTAACAATAAAGTAGGTCATACCAGTGACGTCAACTAAAAGTTTCATATGAAATCAGGAGATAAATGAGAACATTTCTGATAATTCTGAAAGAGACAGTGGACTTAACATGGGCCTGCTCTCACAGATCTTCAGGAAGTAGGAAGGAGGAAGTCAAGTGTCATCAGTGTGATTTTTTTGATTCCAAAATAAAAGACTTAGCTTTCCGGGGTCCACTGTTTTCATTAAATGCTTTTTAATGTTTATTTGGTATTTTGTTTTTCATTTACATGATATATTTTTATAGTTATGAATAGACTTTTGTGTTTTGTTATATTATTTTTTGTTGTTGAAAATCCTGTTTTTTACCTTAAAATAAAGCACTTTCCCTCTGTACAGCAGTTTTGTGGTACTTGGAATTCGATATAATTACCAAAAAAAATAAAAAATAATAATAATAATAATGCCACGTTGATGGCTCAGGAAGGTGTAATTGTTCAAGTAACATATCGTTTCATCTTAAAATTAAAATAAAAATTGTAACCCTAATGTGTATTTCAATTGTAATATTTCAGTAAAGTCTAGGGACAGAAAAGTGGACGTTTCTATAGAATGACCCTTTTCTGAAAACAAGACGGTTTTTACTTATTTTTACTGAATAAAAAAATAAGCTTTCCATTGATGTATGGTTTGTCAGGATAGGACAATATTTGGCCGAGATACAACTATTTGCAACTAAATACCTTTAAGTTGTTCAAATGAAGTTCTTAGCAATGCATATCACTAATCAAAAATAAGTTTTGATATATTTAGGATAGGAAATTTACAAAATATCTTTATGGAACATGATCTTTACTAAATACACTGCAAAAAAAAAAATGCTTTTCTTACTTAGATTTTTTGTCTTGTTTCCAGCCAAAATATCTAAAAAAATCTTGAATCAGGAAGGATTTTCTAGACGAGTAAAAATTATTATCTTGTTTTTAGTAAAAGCAAGTCAAAATTAAGTGAGTTTTTGCTTAGAACAAGCAAAATAATCTGCCAATGGGGTAAGAAAAAAAATCTTATTTCAAGCAGACAACTAGATTATTTGTCTTACCCCATTGGCAGATTATTTTGCTTGTTGTAAGCAAAAACTCAGCTAATTTGGACTTATTTTACTAAAAACAAGAGACACATTTTTACTTGTCTAGAAAATCCTTCCTGATTCAAGAATTTTTAGATATTTTGGCTGGAAACAAGACAAAAAATCTTAGTAAGAAAAGCATTTTTTGCAGTGTATTTTCAACTAAATACCTTTAAGTAGTCCAAATGAAGTTCTTAGCAATGCATATCACTAATCAAAAATAAGTTTTGATATATTTAGGATAGGAAATTTAACAAAATATCTTTATGGAACATGATCTTTACTAAATACACTGCAAAAAAAAAATGCTTTTCTTACTTAGATTTTTTGTCTTGTTTCCAGCCAAAATATCAAAAAAATCTTGAATCAGGAAGGATTTTCTAGACGAGTAAAAATTATCTTGTTTTTTCTTACCCCATTGGCAGATTATTTTGCTTGTTCTAAGCAAAAACTCACCTAATTTTGACTTATTTTACTAAAAACAAGACACAAATTTTTACTTGTCTAGAAAATCCTTCCTGATTCAAGAATTTTTAGATATTTTGGCTGGAAACAAGACAAAAAATCTAAGTAAGAAAAGCTTTTTTTTTTTGCAGTGTATCCTAATGATTTTTGGCATAAAAGAAAAATCGATCAGTTTGACCCATACAATGTTTGGTTGGCTATTGCTACAAATATTTTTTGTGGTCCAGGGTCACATTTCTTAATTTTTTTTTACATGAAATCCAGGCCTGTTTCCCACAAACTTATTTTATCCTCACTTACTCATTTTCGGCCATCTAAATTACATCAAGGGAGCAAATGTCACAGTGCTGACTCGTATCATGGCCATATGTAATGGTAGCATTAAATAGGCTGTTTTTCTAATGTTATTATATAAAAATGAGTTGTAAATGAGGCTGGATATGTTCTCACGTGTGCAGGTGGACTGCGTCAGTCTGTGTGCCGACACTGCAGCTGCGTGCGAGGCTAAGATGAAGACTGTCTTTGAGCGAGCTGAGCTCCATCACCCCTGTGTTTTGCTGCTGAGAAACCTGCAGCTGCTCGGCCAGCCGCGGGACGGCACTGAGACGGACTCCAGGGTCGCTTCCACCCTCTGCCAGCTCATAGCAGATGTTCATGCCAGGTTAAGCGCCAGACACCTGCAGCAGTGTACAGGGATATGGGAATATTACAGACAAATCCCTTTTTGGTAACCCTTTATAACAACTGCACGCTACGAACCATTAGTTAAACAATAAAAAATAGTCAATTCACTATTTATAAAGCATTGTACAGACATTAAATGCTTTATTCAATAAAGGGACAAATTCTTACTGTAATTCATTATTAATTGGTGGTTATAAAACATTTAGTAGTTGTCATTTATCTATTTTTGTGAGCTCATCTAAAGTGACTCGGTAAAAGTTTTACAAAGAAAATTTCAATGCTCAGTTATCTTCTACTTTCTGACTTTTTGTTAGTTTAGTTGC
The DNA here is from genome assembly GCF_049309525.1 of Garra rufa. Classification (NCBI taxonomy): domain Eukaryota; kingdom Metazoa; phylum Chordata; class Actinopteri; order Cypriniformes; family Cyprinidae; genus Garra; species Garra rufa. Next base: position 43,030,385 of record NC_133367.1, on the reverse strand, counting down.
TTATTTTGTTGACATGTTATTACTTAATATTAATGTTTTTCATTTTGCCATTTAGTTCCCTTTTTATTTTTATATATTGCTGTATTGTTCGTTTTATATCTCGTGTACAGTTGTGCAGTTTAAATATCTTCAAATGTCTCTATGTTGTGTTTGTCTCTTTTTTTTCTGTTTAGAAGATACTTGAGCCTTTAAATCTGCTTTTACGAAGCAAAAAGACTGCTTGCTTTAGATGAGCTCACAAAACAAGTGGTAACTCTTTACAATAAGGTTCATTAGTTACCATAAATTAATAATGAACTGCACGTATACAGCGTTTATTAATCTTTGTTAATGTTAATTTCAGCATTTACTAATGCATTATTAAAATCTTGTTAACATTAGTTAATGCAGTGTGAACTAACATGAACATACAATGAACAACTGTATTTTCGCTAACTAACGTTAATGAAGATTAGTAAATACAGTAATAAATGTATTGCTCATGGTTAGTTCATCTTAGTTAGTACATTAACTAATGTTTAATTAATGAACCTTATTGTAACGTGTTACCAAAAAGGTTAACTAGCAACTACTAAATGTTTTATAACTACTTGAATTTATCATTAGTTACAGTAGGAAAATGTCTTAATAAAGCATTTATTAACACACTATTACTATATGCACTGCAAAAAATGCTTTTTTTTGTCTTGTTTCCAGCCAAAATATCTAAAAATTCTTAAATCAACAAGGATAAAAATGTCTAGTTTTTAGAAAAAATAAGTCAAAATAAAATGCGTTAAATAATCTGCCAATGGGGTGAGAAAAATAATCTTGTTTTCTGTTTAAAATAAGATTATTTTTCTCACCCCATTGGCGGATTATTTGGCTTGTTGTAAGCAAAAACTCAAACAAAAAAAACAAGAAAATAGTTTTTACTCGTCTAGAAAATCATAAATAAGAATTTTTAGATATTTTGGCTGAAAACAAGACAAGAAATCCAAGTAAGAAAAGCATTTTTTGTGGTGTGTCTAAATATGTATAAATGCACTTTTAAATAGTTTATTAATCATTTAGTTACACTTTCTAAAGGATCTTATGAACCAGTGACAACGACTAAATAGCTGGTTTGTTAATAATGTAATACTTAACTTAGAAATTATGAATTGATCACTAATTAATAATGAAAATACATATGTAAAACACATTATCGATATGCTCATAAAAATAAAAAACAAAGCATTTATAGCTGTATTTATAAACTGCTTATCTTTTAATGTAGGGACATTGCTTTATACATGATGAATTGACTATTTACGAATGCTTAACGAATGGTTCATAGCATGCAGTTATAATAAAGCGTTACCGATTTTTTTTTAAATCAAAACAAAATCACATCAAATTTGTAATAATTTCTTACTTTTTCCTCTCCTTCTGCAGTGTGGTTGTGGTAGGCTCAGTAAGCAGCCAGCGGGAGCTGTCCTCAGATGTGATGGCAGCGTTTGTGCACCAGCTGGCGATAGAGAGCCTGTCCGAGGAGCAGCGCAGGGCGATGCTGTCCAGCCTCAGTGAGGACCTGATGTTGGGAAAAGACGTCAATCTTGGCAAGATTGCCAAACAGACAGCTGTGAGATGATTAACTGGTCTTCCATCTAATTTGTGCATTGTCCCTGGGCAACGGTTTATTTGATTTGAGCATATCGTTCCAAATAATAAATGTTTGCTTTACTTCCAATTAGGGGTGTGCGATATGACAATTTTTGATTGTGGACGATTAAAATGTCTCCACGATCTGCTTTTGAATAAATACGTTAGCATTGTGCTACAGTGTGCCTCAGTCTCAATATACTGTTCAACACCACATGCATTTACTCACGGGGCACTGCACTTATTCATATTCGCAATCACAAAGCATGTGCTTTAAAGCCTTGCTGGTTAAATAACGCTATTTTGTCCATGCGCTAAAAGCCTGTTGTCACGGGGGAGAAAACACACAACAAGGCTGGCTGGTGAACAAAAGCCCCGGAGGGTGGATTTATTAAAAAATGAAGTACGTGAAGAAGTGAAGGGGGAATTAAAGTTCGTGGTGCTGTCGTGGCTGGTGCTCCTGTGAAGTCCTCGTGCTCGTGAAGGTGGGTGTCCAGGCGTGCTCAATCGGGCTGTCGGTCACTCGCTGCCTTCGGGGAGAAGAGAGACAAAGGATTAGAGCCAGTACGTTCAGCATGAGACAGTCGTCTGTCGAAGTGTGCTTGGTGGTGGCTTTTAAAGCCACTTGATGATCGCCGGCAGCTGGGACCGATCAGCCCATGATGAGGACGTGCAGGTGTGCTGCGTTGGTTGCCAGGGCGACGCTGATGAGCCCAGAGAGACTCGTCACATCCCCCCCCCCCCAAGCGTTGTCCTAGTCCTGGGAACGAGAGCAGACAGTAGGGGTGAAATAAGGGGTGGGTGGGGAATGACCCCTGACAGACCTGCAAAAGCTGTCCACATCCGCGAGAGTCCATCGGAGTTGGCGTTGGCGGCCCCGGCCCGATGTCGTACCTCAAAGTGGAAGTCCTGGAGCGCGAGGAACCAGCGGGTCACCCTGGCGTTGGTATCCTTGGCCCGGGCCATCCACTGTAGGGGGGCATGGTCGGTCACCAGGGTGAACTTACGGCCGAGAAGGTAGTAGCGCAGCTTCAGGACTGCCCACTTGATGGCCAGGGCCTCCTTCTCGACGGCGGCGTAGTTCTGTTCTGCCTTGGACAGCTTCCTGCTGATGTAGATGATGGGATGCTCCTCACCTTCCTGGATCTGTGACAGGACGGCTCCCAGTCCGGTGTCGGAGGCATCCGTCTGCAGCAGGAAGGGGCAGCCGAAGTCGGGAGCACGGAGCACCGGCGATGAGGAGAGGGCCGTCTTGAGCCGGGCGAAGGCCTCCTCCGTGGCTGTTGTCCAACAGATCTTCTCTGGCTGCCCCTTCCTGGTCAGGTCTGTCAGGGGGGCGGCTAAAGAGGAGAAGTTGGGGATAAAACAGTGATAATACCCCGCCAACCCCAAAAAGGCTCCTACCTGGGACTTCGTTTGGGGCTTCGGAGCGGAACGGATCGCCTCCACCTTCTTGTCTTGGGGCCGGATGAGCCCACGGCCGACCTGGAAGCCCAGGTACTTTGAGGAGCTCAAAGGGGGTGAAACCAGTTGAGGCTTGGGGGGACCTCACGGATGCCGAAGAGGACGTAGGGGATCATGAGGTCCCAATCCCGCTTGTCTTCGGCTGCCACCCTTCGGAGCATTTGTTTCAGAGTTTGATTAAAGCGCTCAACGAGTCCGTCGGTCTGCGGGTGGTAGACGGTTGTCCTCAACTGTTTCACCCGCAGCAGCCTGCAGAGGTCAGCCATTAGCCGGGACATGAACGGTGTTCCCTGGTCAGTCAGGATCTCGGTCGGTATGCCCACCCGGCTGGCCAACAGAAACAGTTCCTGGGCGATGGCTTTCGCTGTGGCTTTCCTCAGGGGGACTGCTTCCGGGTACCGGGTGGCGTAATCCACGATGACGAGGATGTGTTCGTGTCCTCGGGCAGACTTAGGCAACGGCCCCACCAGATCCAGTCCGATCCGCTCGAAGGGCACCTCAATGATGGGCAAAGGAATCAGCGGACTGGGGGGAGGAGTCCTGGGTGCCGTGCGCTGGCAGGTCGGGCAGGCTCTACAGAACCCCTTCACATCGGCCTCCAGGCCCGGCCAATGGAAGCGGTCCCGGATCCGCTGGATGGTGTTCGCTGCCCCCAGGTGACCTGCCATCGGATGGGAGTGGGCCAACTCCAGGATAGTCTCCGTCTTCGTTCGGGGCACGACCAGAAGCTCCTTCTCCTCCCCCCGTCGCTGGGCAACGCAGTATAGCAGACCGCTTCGGACGATGAAATGCGGGAGAGGATGGGGCCGTGGGAGGACGTCGTTGCCGTCGATGGCTCTGACTTGGTTCCAACAATGCTTTAAACGATCGTCCTCCCGCTGTTCCTTGGCGAAAGAGCCCCCCTGGCTGGCCTGCTGGAACACATCATAGAAGAGGTTAGCGTTTTGAGAGGGGGACTCACCATCTCTCCCGCTGTCCGAAGCTAGCAGCGCTGGCCGGCGGCGGGGTCCTCTTGGCCGGCTGCGGTGGCAACGGTTCCCTTCCGGGCTGAGCGGCGGCGGCGAGCAGGCGGTCAAACCCCGGCCAATCTCTTCCAAGCAGTAGGGGGACTGGTAAATTTATCACTAATCCAGCCTCCACAGACCAGGTGCCATGGGCGGCGGTGATGTTCACGCGGCGAGCTGGAACTTGTTGGGTGTCCCCGTGCACACACGTGATCGGTAGGTAACTCTTTTGGCCAGGGCGAGGAGGAAATAGCTGGGCCTGGACGAGGGTGACCGCGCTGCCCGAGTCCAGAAGCGCTCGGGTGGGCTTGCCGTTCAGCTTTACCTCCGTCTCTGGAGCCGCAGGTGGGACGCGCTGATGGACGATGCAGCCCGCCAGCCATGCCCGTGGAGGTGTCGTGGGTCCAGCGGTGGGCACGGGCTCGTCCATCTGAGAGGGAACCGTCGGTCTGCCAACTGCGTGCGAGGTACCCTCCGGCGTGCGTCGCTCCTGGACCACCCTCCAGGGGAACGGCGGCGCTGAGGGGGTGAACAAAAAAGAAAAAAACAAATTAATGCGGTGCAGTGCCAACGCTTGTGTGTGATTTCTCCTGCAATGCCCGCATTCTCCACCAGATGTCACGGGGGAGAAAACACACAAGGCTGGCTGGTGAACAAAAGCCCCGGAGGGTGGATTTATTAAAAAATGAAGTACGTGAAGAAGTGAAGGGGGAATTAAAGTTCGTGGTGCTGTCGTGGCTGGTGCTCCTGTGAAGTCCTCGTGCTCGTGAAGGTGGGTGTCCAGGCGTGCTCAATCGGGCTGTCGGTCACTCGCTGCCTTCGGGGAGAAGAGAGACAAAGGATTAGAGCCAGTACGTTCAGCATGAGACAGTCGTCTGTCGAAGTGTGCTTGGTGGTGGCTTTTAAAGCCACTTGATGATCGCCGGCAGCTGGGAACGATCAGCCCATGATGAGGACGTGCAGGTGTGCTGCGTTGGTTGCCAGGGCGACGCTGATGAGCCCAGAGAGACTCGTCACACTGTCAAACAGCGCCTGGTTACTAAACTAAGCTATCTTTGGCGTCTGATTCGCTAATTCTGTCAAAAACACACAAGGATTGCATATAAACACAGTTGGTTTTGTCTAAAGGGAAAGAGTGAAAGTAAACAGTTGTGCGTCTGTATATTAGATGTGTGCAGCTCTTAAAGCGAAAGAGCTGAAGATGCTGCCGATTGTCATTAAAGGGACAGTTCACCCAAAACCTTAGTCACTCACATGTTGTACCAAGCCTCTATTAGTTTTATCTTGTGCCGAACACAAAAGAAGATATTTTGAAGAATGTTGATACAGTTGCACTTTGATAGTGGGAAAAAATTAAATACTGTGGGGACCAGCAGCTGTTTGGTGACCCACGTTATTCAAAATACGTTTTATGTTCAACATGTTTTATGCTTAAAAAAACTGTAGAGTGAGTAAATGATGACAGAATTGTCATTTTTGGCTGATTTAAGCTAATAAAACAAAACACAAAGGAAAATCGCTCACTGCTCTTGACTGAATAACATTAGCTGCTTTAATAAGAGTCAATGTATGATTTATGTATATAGCGTTTATATTTGTTAATTCAATTTCCTAAATCCTACTACTAAATACACCTACTGTACCTGAAAATTAAACCACTGTTTGTTTTATTTGTATATTATGTGTATTTGTAACATCTAGCCTATTTTTGTATTTTTAAATAGCAAAGATAAAATAATGACTAGGATTTTTATCTTCGCCCACTTTGGCCTAAACATATACCATTCTTTTTGTTTAATATTTTGTTACCTTGTAAGCTTTTGGTTTTAAAATAGGGAAATTAGCTTGGCTGTACTGCTCAACCAACACGATGAAGAATCGTGATATTTCTGAAAATAAATAAATAAATAAATAAATGATCATTTGATATTTTCACCTCTACTTCCAGTGAATTACCAAGTTATATCACTTTACACAAGTCAGTTTGATTGCCAGTACCATAGACTTTGTTTCTGTCTTATTTCTGTAGGGTTTTGTTTTAGGAGATCTTTGCGCACTCCTTACCAACGCAGGAAAAGCTGCTCACAGACGACTGCTGCAGACGTAGTAAGTCTTCACCCTGATGCTGGCAGTCACTCCAAGCTTTGTTTTTGATCATTTGGTAGTATAGATCAGAAACCGGTCTGTTTTTTTATCATGTGCAGTTTTCCAGAAGCGGCGAGTGAACAGGAAGAGGAGGATCTGTGTGTCTCTGGGGTGAGCGTCACGTCTGAGGACTTTAGCAAAGCACTGGACGTCCTACAAGAGGCACATTCGCAAGCCATTGGAGCACCAAAGGTAGAGTTACCATGGTTTTCCTTGTTTGAGTCCTTTTACAAAAATGATTTTCGCTTTCTATAAATTAAATGTTTTTGCACACTTAACTGTGTTAAAAATGTAAATAATACATTTAAATACTAAATGCAAAAAGTGTATTATATTTTACATTTATATTAAGTGCATTTAGAGTGTTTTTTATGCGGTCTTCGTTTTGGAATCACACTCATGGTCTTTGGGGTCTCTAGAGGCAATACAACTTAAATTTTGTAACAAAATAATAGTTTAAAAAAATATATAATATTTTTTTTCCTGTTTATTAATGTTTTTGCTCCACATTTGTGCAGTTTTCGTAGGATTTATGCTATTTTTTAAATATATATAAATTATTAAATAAATATTTATTTTTAATAGTTTTATATGCAAAAACAGCTTTTTATGTAAAATTCACTTTACAGAATACCCACATTTTAAACTTTCATTCATCGGGATAACATGGATAATTTGATATGTTTTAGTGTACGATTTTTGCCCATTTTTTTTGGAAAATGCAGTTTTAAAAGTAAAAAAATATAACTTCTACCACTAGATGGATGCAGAACACTACTATTAACTAATTGCTATTTGACCAACAATAAGATATTTTTTCACAAGTTTTTTTCAGTTGAGTACATATCTACATATTATGAAATCACAATTATAACAATAAAAAATGCTTTTTGTCAAAGTTAAGCATTTTTCGTACTGAAACAAAACCAGTTCTATTACATATTGAGTAGCAGTACAACATGAACATAAGAATGCAACAACAACATCTTTTTTTCTTTTTCTTTTTTGACAAATTATAAGAGAGCAGTTTTTATGGTCTCCAAATGTAGTCCTGTGTGTTTCATGATATGTAGATATGAACTCAACTGAAAAAAACTTGTGAAAAGATATCTTTCAGGTGGTCAAATAGCAAAAAGCACATAGTGGCGCTCTGCAGCCACCTACTGGTAAAAGTATTTTTTTTTTACGTTTAAAACTGGATTTTCCAAAAGATGGGCAAAAATCTTACACTAAACCATGTGAAATTATCCATTTTATTCCCATGAATGAAAGTTAGACATGTGGGGGGTTTTTTATGAAAGGGAATTTTACAAAAAAAAGCTGTTTTTGTATAAAAACCTATAAAAAATATTAATTTATTAATTTATATAAATTAAAAAAATATCCTAAATCCTCCAAAAACTGCACACTTGAGGAGTAAAAACATTAATAAACAGGAAAATAGCATTTGTTTTGTTTTTTTAACTATTATTTTATAACAAAAAGTGCATTTTGTTGCCTTGCCAAAGACCACGAACGTGAGTATTTTTTTCACACTAACATAGAATCAAGCTATCATTCCAATTTAATTTTTTATTTGTAGATCAAGATAGTGTTGACTGATTTACAAAGTCTCATACCATTTGGACAAAGGGAACATTTTTTTAAATTTTAGCGAACGCCATTCGGGGTCCAGAAATCCCCCGAAGACCGCATAAGGGTTAAGTAGAACTTAAGTACATCTTTGTTATTTCAAAATACTGTCTTGTAAATGTTTTTTTTTTTTTATTGAAAATGTGAAAATGTGGCAAATTTATGTTAGTCAGCACATCAAAATAAATCTTAAAAGCTTGGCAAAATACTACTAAAACTGATATGATTTAAAATGTACTTCAAAGTAAAACTTAAAAAAAAAAGTTTTTTGCACTTTTTAAAGTCATGAATGGACACTACTTTAAAAATGTACTTTTAAGAAAATGCACGGGTGTTGCTGTCATGTTTGAAGTGTCATAATATAGTATTTACACTCTTAAAAATAAAGGTGCTTCACGATGCCATAGAAGAACCTCTTTAATCTAAATGGTTTCAGAAAGAACCTTAAACATCTGAAGAACCTTTCCTGTTTCACAAAAGGTTCTTTGTGGCAAAAGGAGGTTCTTCAGTTTATGAAAAGTTTAAAAAGAGATGGTTCTTTAAAGAACCTTTGACTGAATGGTTTTTCTGTGGCATCGCTGTGAAGAACCCTTTAAAGCACCTTTATTTTTAAGAGTGTACTTATAAATAGTTCTTATACTTATAATACCTGTAAGAGCGCAGTAAAATAGTATGCGTTAAAGCTGTGTTTGTGTCTGAAACTCAGAACTCGTCCTCTCTTTTTCATCTCAGATCCCGTCAGTGAGATGGCAGGACGTCGGTGGACTGCAGCAGGTTAAGAAGGAAATTCTGGACACGATTCAGCTTCCTCTGGAGCATCCAGAGCTGCTCTCGCTGGGGCTGCGGCGCTCCGGACTGCTGCTCTACGGGCCGCCTGGCACCGGAAAAACTCTTCTGGCCAAAGCCGTCGCCACCGAGTGTACCATGACCTTCCTCAGGTGACTACATCTCGTGCCTTTGTTTGCTTTTGAGCTTGTTCCAGAGACTGAGCAGAGTACAACACTAAATGAACATATTGTCATGTCATGTTTGTTTTCAGTGTGAAGGGTCCTGAACTCATCAACATGTACGTTGGTCAGAGTGAAGAGAACATTCGAGAGGGTAGGAGTAACTAAATAAACTATCTATGCTCATTTTTTACTGAGCATGTTTACATCTCTCTCTCTCTCTCTGTCCATCAGTGTTCAGTAAGGCCAGAACCGCTGCTCCCTGTATTATTTTCTTTGATGAGCTGGACTCTTTGGCTCCTAATAGAGGCCACAGTGGAGACTCAGGAGGGGTGATGGACAGGTCAGCCACCACAAGACATGTGCAGATGCTAAACTAAAAATAATCAGACCTCAAAAGCGTCAATAGTACTTAGTAAAATGCTAGACTCGGGACACTTAAATAAAATGCATTTTTTTTTTTGGAACTTTTGGAACTTTGAGCTTTTTTTAAAAAAAATCTAAAAGAAACTTTTAAAAACAACAATGGAAAAATATACAAAAAAATATTTCAATAACGCTTTCATAAGTTGAAATTTACAGGTTAGGGTGTGGGACAGCCACCTCCCAAATAAAAGTACCCAATGAATGATGATCTTAAATATATTAAGCTTACTAATATTTAAATGAATAGAGTATAAGTCTAAAAGGGCAAGAATAGAATTAGAATAGAGGGCGCTAGAGTTAGAGGTTCAAATAAAGATGGAAGAGATGTGTTTTAGCCAATTCTTGAAGATAGCTAAGGATAGCTAAGGATTGAGTTGGGCAGGTTATTCTTCCAGGAGGGTACTTTTAATATGAATCTGTGAAAGTGATTTTGTGCCTCTTCGGGATGCCACAATAATGCGCCGTTCACTTGCAGAACGCAAGCTTCTAGAGGCGAATAAGTCTGAAGTAATGAATTTAAGTAAAGGGGTGCAGTGCCAGTGGTGGTTTTGAAGGCAAACATTAATGCCTTGAATTTTATGCGAGCAGCTATTGGTAGCCAGTGCAGATTGATGAAGAGAGGTGTGATGTGTGTTCTTTTCGGCTGATTTAAAATTAATCTTGCGGCGCATTCTGAATTAATTGTAAAGGTTTGATAGAACTGGCTGGAAGACCTGCCAAAATAGCATTGCAATAGTACAGCCTGGACTGAACAAGAGCTTGAGTAATGAGTTGTGAAGCATGTTCTGAAAGAAAGGGCTTGATCTTCCAGATGCTGAATAAAGTAAATCTGCAGGACCGGGCAGCAGTGTGGTCTGAGAAAGTCAGCTGATCATCAATTACAACTCCAAGGTTTCCGGCTGTTTTTGAAGGAGTTATGGTTGGTGTGCCTTAGGGTTGGGCGATGTCGACCAATTTGGCATCGTACGATGTCTAATGTGAAACATCGCGATGGACGATGGCATACCTAGCAAAAGAAATGGTTTCTTTTAATACGGTAGAGAAGAGCGCATTTAAGGCCATGCTACAAACATTTCATTCCAGCTGCAACATGATGCCTTACATGTCAGTGACTGCAAATAATGTCAGCAAAGAGTGGACACAAAAATCGAAATGCCTACAAACAAGCTTCATGCCAGAAAGCCATACAGCCGACAACCTGGAAGAGGCATTGCAGGAGAGTATACACGAATGGAAAATAGAAGAAAATAAAATCTCTTGCATAACTACTGATAATGGGGCAAACATTGTTGCTGCCATCAGACAGTTAAAATGGCCTTGGTTAAGTTGTTTTGGCCACAATCTAAACATTGCTATAAACAACTCACTCAAGAAGCAGCAAGCCAGCACTGATCGGGCATTCGGGTTTGCCGGGCAGTCAACACTGCTTTTTCCCACAGCTGGTGGAGGAGACGAGAGCTGAGCAAAGCACAAGAGGAGCTAAAACTCCCTCAGCACTCCTTGATCACGGTAATCTGTAAAACTCTGAGCCGATAAGCCTAACCATAAATGTGCAGGTCCACGTATCATTCGTTCAATTATTTTATAATTAATCATAATAAACAGCTTTTACCATAATTTCGTTACAAAAAAAAATAACGATTTGACATAGGTATTTTTTGATTCTATGCATAAATTAAAAATAAGGAATAAAAAATATGACCAAAATCAAACTCATTTCGCTATCATTATTTTATTACCATTTTTAATGTGTGCATAGAAATGAATATTAAGTCGTTATTTGTTTTTCGTTTGGGTTTTTTGAACAAGTTTCTTTTCTTTTCTCAAATTTGTGGATTCTTAATTGAAAATTAAAATTTAATTGAAAATTACAAAACTTAAACGAATGATGCACGTATTTTACATGTAACTTGTATTTTAAGCTATTTGATATTGCGTGCTCACCACATTGAAGGCGATGTACCTTTTAAACGATCTTAAAAGTTGGACGAAGAGCATATATTTTTTTCGGACAGGACTGCGCAACACGATGGGGCTCCAAACAGCGAATGGTGGAGAGAATTCTGGAGCAGGAGCAAGCCATCAAATGGGTTTTTGCTCAGGATAAAAGCCGCCGCCCGCTCCCGCAGCTTACATGGCAGGACATTAGCGTTCTGGAAACAGTTAATAGTGGGTTGAAGCCAGTGGCAGAGTTTACAGATATTCTTTCTGGAGAAAACTATGTTACCGTTTCCTCCCTTTTGCCAATGTTAGCCCACCTGGAAAGTGTGCTGGAGAACTCAGAGCAAGATGCGAAACTCACAGCCGACCTGAAGCGCGTCATCTTGGAGAAGATGGAAGGCAAATATAGCAATGATGTCACCCTGAGTATGATGCGCAAAGCAGCCTTGCTTGACCCAAGATACAGAGGGGATCACATGAAACCACCTGAGCTAAGCGCCACAAAAACTGAACTAGTTGCAGAAATGGCGGCAGCAGCAGCAACACGCGCAAGTCCATCATCGGGCCCCACACGAGAGAGAGAAGAGGCAGAGGAATCAGGTTCTGGTACCACGCCTTAGAAGAAAAATGGTTCACTGGGCAGCCTTCTTGGCAAAAGAGCAGCTGCAGCTACAGCAGTGCTCACCGCTGATCAAAAGAGTGAAGCTGAGATGTCAATGTACCTGCAGGAAATGGTTATTGACGGAGAAGAAGACCCACTAACTTGGTGGAAATCTAAGCAAGGACGGTTTCCTCTTATGGCCAACATCGCTCGTAAATATTTGTGCATATGTGCTACCTGTGCTCCATCTGAACGTGTGTTCAGCACAGCGGGTAATGTTGTTACTCCACTTCGCAGCTTATTAAAGCCAGAAAAGGTGAACATGTTAGTATTTGTTAGTTCATATTTAAACTTGTTTTTTTGTTCCAAGCTCTGTTGTGGTAAAACCATGAAAAAGGCATATTTGGTGTAGTTTATTTAATATAATTTAATTAAAATTATTTAGATTTTTTTTTTTTGCCTCATTTTTTTAAATGTAAACTAGTTCATGTAATTCATTTGGAGTTCACTGTAATGTTATTATTTCCTCATAATAATAATAATAAAATAAGTAAAGATGCGGAAATTGAAAGCATGCATATCATTTGGCTATATAGTGTGATTAAGTGTGTGTTTTTCGCGAGCGGGTTGCTGCGGAGGGGGCGGGGCGGAGGATCGTGATGCCGGCTCAGCATCGTGATGTCTATCGGCTAACGGCGATGGACGATGGCATCGTCTATCGACCCAACCCTAGTGTGCCTAGCTGGATGGTGAAATTGTGACGAAACAATGGGTTTGATGGAACCACAAGCAGTTTTGTCTTGGCAAGGTTAAATTGAAGATGATGGTCCTTCATCCAGCAAGAAATGATTGTTAGACAAGCTGACATCCGAGCAGCTATCGTTGGATCATCAGGATGTAATGAGAGGTAGAGTTGAGTGTCATCAGCATAGCAGTGATATGAAAACCCATGTTTCTGAATGACAGAACCTAGTGATGCCATGTAGACAGAGAAGAGAAGTGGTCCAAGAACTGAGCCCTGAGGCACCCCAGTAGCTAGATGTTGCGACTGGATACCGCACCTCTCCAAGAAACCTTGAAGTACCTGTCTGAGAGGTAAGACTCAAACCACTGGAATGCGGTTCCTAAGAAGCCCTTTACCAGTAGGGTTGACAGGAGGATCTGGTGGTTTACTGTCAAAAGCAGCAGACAGATCCAGCAAGATAAGTATTGAAGATTTGAAATCCGCTCCTGCCAGTTTTAGGGCTTCAACAACTAAAAGCAAGGCAGTCTCAATTGACTGTCTACTTCTGAAACCAGACTGGTTGCTGTCTAGGAGGTTGTTCTTTGTGAGAAAGGCTGAGATTTGATATTTGATTTTCATGATAACCTTCTTTGCCGTGTTAGGGCATTGAGGACTTATATTGAGCTTTCTACTTTATTCAATTGGAGCAATCGGAGCAGCTGTTTGTATGCTTCCAGTCACAAAGCAGAAGCTACCAAATGGATAGTCGAGGCTGTTATGCTGGCATACTCATCCTTGGGCCTACAATGCCCCATGGGAGTAAGAGCCCACTCGACTAGAGGTGTAGCCTCGTCCTGGGCGTGGTCCAGCGGTGTGTCCATTGCAGAAATCTGTGCGGTGGCTGGCTGGGCCTCGTCGTCCACATTTGCCAGGTTTATAATCTGGATGTCCCGGCCTTACAGGCCCAGGTCCTCTCTGCTTAAAGTTGGACTTGCTCTTCAAATCCAGTACTATGGCAGTTGCCCCTTCTTCTACGCTCTTGGCCCTCAGCTTGAGTTTCAAGGCTATACGAATCCCTTGGGATGGTCATTTAGGTTGAGCCAATTTTGGCCCTGTTATTTAGACAGCCCCGATTAGCCCCCTGGTGCTAGGGCTAGTAATAGTCATCCCTCTAGCATAGGGTTAGGGTTAGGGATTGTACTGGTTCCCCAAAGCATCTTAAGCAGACGCAAGTGAAGTAACCTCAGTTCCGAGATACGGGAACGGATACTGAATTGCTTTACTCAGTCATCGCTTCAGTCGAAGCAACCTGAGATCCTACGGCGAAATGCCCGCTTATATAGCCAGATAGCCCTGACCCTTCTGGCGGACTCTGGCGAACTTCATCGCCATAGGCTTTGGGTTCGTTTTTTAATCACTGCACGAACCAATGTCTATGCAGTTACATTGCGTTATTGAAAAATGCTTCAGTCTAGGAGAAAAAGGAGTTTTCCCAAAGCATCTTAAGCAGACGAAGTACTCATTCCTGTATCTCAGGGAACCGAGGTTACGTTAGTAACCAAGTACATTTTTTAGTATTTATATTAATATTAAACATTATTTTTTGCTTTGGTGTCAAGAATCAAGAAACATCAGTGGTATTAAAAACAGCTAAAATTGATTAATTTTGCGAGACGACACCTTTACTGACTTGAAATTAATCCACACTGAACTGAATTGATATGAATCATGACACTTACATCATTTTGGTAACTTTTTTATAAAGAATGAACTTTTCATAGATTAGCTTATTTTTTTTTTATACTACATCATTGCTTTTGTTACTTTAATGCTGTGGAACTGGTTTGAAACCATGTGTATTGTATGAAGGCTAAAGGGTTGATGCAACATGACAAGCCAGGTTTTGTTATTTTTTTATGATTAGGGTTGTGTCACAGCTTTTAGCAGAGCTGGATGGTCTTCATTCATCTGGAGATGTCTTTGTGATCGGAGCAACTAATCGCCCTGATCTGCTGGACCAATCATTGCTCAGGCCTGGCAGGTAAATACATTCAGATATTCGTTTCTCAGTTGTTGTCTTGAATAAAGCACTCTTGAATAGCATTCTTGCCATTTGCCTTTGTTCAGATTTGATAAGCTGGTGTATGTGGGTGTGAATGAAGACAGAGAGTCACAGTTGCAGGTTCTGAAGGCAATCTTGCGCAAGTGAGTGTGTTCATCATGACGCTGGTTTCTCTCAGTGCTGGAGCGTGTTATTGCTGCTGACTCTCTGCTGGTTTCTGGTTGGAGGTTTAAGGTGGATCCCAGCGTGTGTCTGTCGGAGGTCGTGGAGTCCTGTCCTCCTCAGCTGACCGGAGCCGATCTCTATGCGCTCTGCTCGGATGCCATGATGTGCGCCATCAAAAGGAAGATTTCACACATCGCTGAAGGTATGTGGAAAAATTAACCAGTCAAGGATGAACTGGCTTTTTTGATTATGTGACCTGGGGTGAGTGACCATGCCGAACTAAATGCCAAATGTTACTGAAAATGCCACTATCGCTGTTACTTCAGTCCCCCGGAGCAATAAGGAGTGCTTGTTTGTTGGTCATTACACACATAAATTAATGTTGACATTTTTGTGAAAACACACTCAGACCTCTTTAAAGTGAACCTATCTTGGGATGTTGCCTTTGTGCCATACCACATGCAGGAGAATGTTATTTTTATAGACATGAGAAGACATGAGATTGTCATGTATTTCTTTAATAAATATAAAGACAGCATTTACTGTAATTTCTCACAAATTGTCAGATATATACTCGCAATTCTGAGAAATAAAATCAGAATTTTATGATACAAATTTAGCAGTTCAGATTTTTTCCTCACAATTCTGACTTTTCTTCCAGTTGCAACTTTATATCTTACAATTCTGAGAAAAAAAGCCAGATTTGGAAAGAAAAAAAATTGCGAGTTGCGAGATATAAACTGGCAATTATATGAAAAGTCAGAATTGTGAGAAATAAATCAGAATAGCGAAATATAACTTTGCGAGAAAAGTCAGAATTTCAAGATAGGAACTTGGATTGCCAGGAAAAACAAAAAAATCTGAATTGCAATTTTGACTTTATTTCTCGCAATTGTTTATATCATGCAATTCTGAAAAAAAATTCTAAATTTAATTTTTATCTTGCAAATCTGACATCATTTCATGCAATTCTGAGAAAAAAGTCAGAATTGAGTTTATATCTCACAGTTCTGACTTTATTTCTTGCAATTGTGAGTTGATATCATGCAATTCTGACTTTATTTCTTCCAATTGTGAGTTTATATCATGCAGTTCTGAGAAAACATGTAATTTGTATCGCGCAATTCTGACTTCATATCTCGCAATTGTGAGTTTATTTCTTGCAATTGTGAGTTTATATCATGCAGTTCTTCATTTATTTCTAGCAATTGTTCGTTTATATCTAGCAATTCTGAGAAAAAAATCTGAATTTTAATTTATATCTCGCAATTCTGACTTTATTTCTCGCAATTATGAGTTTATTTCATTGCAATTCTGAGAAAAGAAATATGAATTTAATTTATATCTCGCAATTCTGACTTCATATCTCGCAATTGCAAGTTTATATCTCACAATTCTGACTTTATTTCTTGCAATTGTGACTATACCTTTAAATTCTGACTTTATAATTCACAATTGTGAGTTTATATGCAATAATATGCATATTTATCATGAAATTTGGAGAGAAAAAAAATCTGAATTGTAATTTATCTCACAATTCAGACTTTATAGCTTGCAACTGCAGTATTGTTATTGTAATTGTACACACTAGTCAACATTTTGAAGTGGATCAAAACCTTTCATCAAAGTTGTCCCAAAACCAAAACAATACAGATTCTTGTCTTACGACAACTTTGATCCACTTGAAATGTTGACTACTATATTATTAAATGTATTAATGTGTCTAACTAATGTTGTTTAACTATTATTACTATTAGTAGTAGCAATAGTAGTTGTAATATTTATAAATAAGTGAATAACATTCACTTAAGTGCAAATATTTGCAATATATTAAAAAAAACAAAATATTGAAACTATGTCTGTGCTTTCGAAGGTTCTGCAGCTGAGATCTTTATTGGTTAACAGCTTAGAAAATGGATATATGTTTAAACCAAGAAGATATAAAAGTTACATTTTATGCATGAAACCCATGTGTCCATATTCCAGCTACTCGCTCTGAGCCTAAAAACATACTCTACGCAAATATGTGAGCAGAGGATGTTCTGCTTCCTTCTCAGTGTCTGTACTACTTGCCTTCATTCATTCTTCATCTCTGTGTCTGTGATGCAGGTGTGGATTCAGAGCTCAGCGCTCTGACTCTGTGTTCAGAAGACTTCAGACAGGCTCTTTCAGGCCTTCAGCCCTCCGTCTCCGAACAGCAGCTCAACAGATACAAGCTCATCCAGCAGAAATTCACCACAAAATAACATCCAAAACACTCTCCCATCTGAAATCACTTCTCTGATGGTAACTTCTGAAGCTTAAACATCTTTTTACTGTGTCCTAACCAGACCCAGTGTGACAAAGCTACTCTCACTGGCCCATATAACAGTATAATGCTCAATTATGAGTTACTTTATTTCTCGCAATTGTGTTTATACCATGCAATTTTGAGAAAGAAAATCTGAATTTCATTTTCATCTCACAATTCTGACTTTATAACTCACAATTGCAAATTTATTTCTTGCAATTCTGACTTCATTATTCACAATTGTGAGTTTATAGCTCGCAATTTAGACTTTATTTGTTGCAATTGTGACTATATCTTTCAATTCAGACTTTATAATTAACAATTGTGAGTTTATAGCTCGCAATTTAGACTTTAAAATACACAATTGCAAATTTATTTCTTGCAATTCTGACTTCATAATTCGAAATTGTGAGTTTATAGCTCGCAATTTAGACTTTATTTGTTGCAATTGTGACTATATCTTTCAATTCAGACTTTATAATTCACAATTGTGAGTTTATAGCTCGCAATTTAGACTTTAAAATACACAATTGCAAATTTATTTCTTGCAATTCTGACTTTATTATTCGAAATTGTGAGTTTATAGCTCGCAATTTAGACTTTATTTATTGCAATTGTGACTATATCTTTCAATTCAGACTTTATAATTAACAATTGTGAGTTTATAGCTCGCAATTTAGACTTTAAAATACACAATTGCAAATTTATTTCTTGCAATTCTGACTTCATTATTCGAAATTGTGAGTTTATAGCTCGCAATTTAGACTTTATTTCTTGCAATTGTGACTATATCTTTCAATTCAGACTTTATAATTAACAATTGTGAGTTTATAGCTCGCAATTTAGACTTTATAATACACAATTGCAAATTTATTTCTCGCAATTCTGACTTTATTTCTTGCAATTGTGACTATATTTTTCAATTCGGACTTTATAATTCACAATTGCGAGTTTATATCTCGCAATTCTGACTTTATTTCTTGCAATTGTGAGTTAATATCATGCAATTCTGAGAAAAAAGTCAGAATTGTGAGTTTATAACTCACAATTGCAAATTTATTTCTTGCAATTCTGACTTAATAATTCGAAATTGTGAGTTTATAGCTCGCAATTCTGACTTTATTTCTTGCAATTGTGACTATATCTTTCAATTCGGACTTTATAATTCACAATTGCGAGTTTATATCTCGCAATTCTGACTTTATTTCTTGCAATTGTGAGTTAATATCATGCAATTCTGAGAAAAAAGTCAGAATTGTGAGTTTATAACTCACAATTGCAAATTTATTTCTTGCAATTCTGACTTAATAATTCGAAATTGTGAGTTTATAGCTCGCAATTCTGACTTTATTTCTTGCAATTGTGACTATATCTTTCAATTCAGACTTTATAACTCACAATTGCAAATTTATTTCTCGCAATTCTGACTTTATTTCTTGCAATTGTGAGTTAATATCATGCAATTCTGAGAAAAAAGTCAGAATTGTGAGTTTATAACTCACAATTGCAAATTTATTTCTCGCAATTCCGACTTTATTTCTTGCAATTGTGACTATATTTTTCAATTCGGACTTTATAGTTAACAATTGTGAGTTTATATCTCGTAATTCGGACTTCTTGCAATTGTGAGTTTTTATCATGCAATTTTGAGAAAAAAAATCTGAAATGTGAGTTATCTTGCAGTTCTGACTTTATAACTCACAATTGCAAATTTATTTCTCGCAATTCTGACTTTATTTCTTGCAATTGTGACTATATTTTTCAATTCGGACTTTATAATTCACAATTGTGAGTTTATTTCTCGTAATTCTGACTTTATAATTTACAATTGTGAGTTTATGTCTCGCAATTCTGACTTTATTTCTTGCAATTGTGAGCTAATATCATGCAATTCTGAGAAAAAAGTCACAATTGTGAGTTTATATCTCGCACTGGTTGGGACACAGTAAGAAAAGAAATAAGTCGAACCCGCTCATGTTTACTTTCCTATCCCGCCGCAGGATTTTTTGGCATCTTCCTTAATGGGTTTCATATTTAATGCATGAATGGAAATCAGTCAGGTTGAAAAATGCATTGAAAAACTTCCTGCTAAGAAATGAGTTAAATATAATGAAAGCTGATTTCTAACTAGCACTGCAAAAACTACTGGAACTGAATTTCACAACTAAACTCACAACTAATTACAATTAATAGACTTGTGAGTGATCAAAAGCACTGAATTACAGTGTTTTTCATAAATGCGAAGTGAAATTACTCATATGCAATAGAAAGATTAAAATAAATCATCCTCAGGGCTTTGATTTTAACATATTGGCATGCCTCGGTCCCACTTTATATTAAGTGCTTAGTTTTGATTAATTTAATTATGAATTATTATTTAATTTGCTATGCAAATGTTAAAAAGAGCTGATATCTAGCTGATTCATGTCTGTATGTTTTCAGAAATGTTAATAGTTTTATAACTGTGTAATTACTACTTCATTACTATGTTGATACGGCGTATATAACAAAGGACAAATGGGACGACTTAATATAAAGTGTTACCTTGTTTATTCAAAGAATTACTGAAAAGAATCTTAAAATCCTCTGAAATTAAACGTGTGCGATTCTTCAAACAAATCTGCGTGTCTGCTTTGACATAGTAGCTAGAGATAGAAGACAATATGAACACGAAAGACAGAATTGTTCAAAGGAGAAAATAAGGTTCAAACTGTGCAAGCATATATTTTAACTTCTTTTGCTGTAGCTTGTTGCTGGAAAATACTGGAATAATGGGTGAAACTCGTGAAAAATGTCAAGAAATGAGTCATATTTCACTCCAAAATAAAAACAAATTATATTTGCATTAAAAAAATGTTCATATAATTAATATAAATTGTAATTGTATTTATATTTCATTGCATTTTTTTGTTTTAATTTGTATAAAATGCACCCAGACAAGCTAAATTTTAGTATTGTACCAAAGTAAAGAGACTAATGAGAATAACTACTGAAAACCTTTCATTAATGAGAATTTTGGGCTAAAATATATAAAAATTAAGAATGTAAACCAAAGTCATAATGGTCCTCAAATATGGTCATTTTCTTAATGCAAAATATAATTTCTTATTTTTTCCTTGGATTTTGTATGATATAAGAGCCAGATTTGACATGCTTCATGAGGTCCACCTAACAATTTCAGAAGTTTTTATGAATAATTATGTGGACGTTAGGTATACAACCAATTAGGTATATAAATGATGTAAAATATAGATCAATCATGTTTCAGTGATGATTTTTTAGGGTTGTTAATTGAAAATGGGGCTACAGAATAATCCATTTGGATTGATATGTTTTTTTTTTTTTTTCCTTCATTAGATATTGACATTTAAATGAATTTTAACTCGTCCTCAGGACACAGTAATGAAAAATGCTGTCAGTCTGATGGGCTCAACAGTCTGAAAACCCTGCTTGTGTGCTGCTATTTACTAGCTCATGGCATTTATACATTTTTCTTGCTTTTTTTCATTATTTTTCATTATTTATCACCCAAACACATCATTAGGAATCGAAAAAAAATTAAAAGTCCCTGAAATCCTGACCAGAGAACACAGGAAAGGAAAGCACTGTCAACCAAAGGCACTTAAAAAAGCAATAGCAATAATGTGCTGCCACACGCTGTGTAGTGTACTGAAGCATGACAGATGTGTATTTGAGAGAAAGATGAACAAATGTCACTGTGAGACTCTGGATCTTAGTCGGGGGGTCTGGATCTTTGTGGAAGATCCCTCATTTTCACAACAATCTCTGAGCCTCTTCTGCTTTTGCTTTGGCGTTTAGTTCGTATGTTTGGCAGAGACGGCTGAGATGCTTTCTCTGTTTCTGGATCTGCGTTCATGTCGACGGCAGACGGAGCTTCTCTCTGTGTCGGCGCCTCAAGTGAAATGCGGCATACGACTGCAGGTTCTGCAACACAAGGGAATGCGTGTAAGATTTCTGCTGGAAAAGCAACTCAGTGCATTATTATTATATTTTGGTAGCACTTTCCATAAATGGACTACACAGTATGGCTTGACAGTTCCAGCACCAGAGGACCAGTGAATTTATTCATCAACCACAGGAGACTAAACCTGAAATTAACCTTTTATTTTTAATTTTATTTATCACACTTCAGTTTGGGGACCAATTTTCACTATTTACTAAATATTAACTATGGATTTTCCCTCAGTAAACTCCTAATTAGCTGCTTTTTAGTAGTAAGTTGATATGATCATGCAAAATATAGCATATATGCATGCTAATATGATAGTTAGTAGTGAAAATTACTGCCTAAACTGAAGTGTTACCAAAATTTGGAACAGGTTTAAATGCAAAGAAAAAAAATAGCATCAGAGCAAGTGCAGCAATGAGTAATTGAAGCCACTTTAATGTGATTTTAGTCAAAATTGCTGGAAAATCATAAAATACAAACACTAGTAATACAATATAATCTGTTATCACTTTTGACCACAAGGTGGCACTGTCTCTAAACTTTTTTTAATGCTTTCAGGACATGGTCTTGATAGTACATACAAAGTTTTGTAATGGTACATTGGTAAATAATTAGCATTTTAGATCATAAAACTCTATTGTAGTCAATGGCAATTTCATGTTTTGTTCAATTATAGCGCCCCCAAGAAGCACAATCCCACCAAATTTGGGGTGTGTCCTTAGAGTGTGCCCATAAATATGTGTGCCAAATTTGGTGAAAAGATCTCATTTTGTTTTGGAGTTATAGACATTTTTCTGACCTGACTTTGTTTGCATTTTTTTGCCATTTACTATAAAAATTTTGCCAAATGGGCATTGGCATTTAGCCGGCACACGGTTGCTGCGTCCCAATTCGCCTACTTATACTATGCACTAAAAGTATGTACTCTTTTTGTGAAGAAAAAGTACATACTTTTGAGTATGTAGCAGAATAGTAGGCAAGCTTTGGGACATACTACTTCGTCATAACTGCGTCTTTAACGGACGCTCTGTTGCTTAGTTACCTGAATCCTGTCACTGTTTAAACTGCCCTGTCAATCATCACAGTTAATATTTATATACATTTTGTTTCATTTATTTTCCTACCGTATTAGAGAGAAATGAAGAGGCACTTTCTTTCACGAGACTTTCATGCCGAGAACTCTGCTCTTGTGTTTGCAAAATTATGCATTTAAACGTTAATGACCAACCCTATCATTGTAAAAGTTCATAATGTTGCTGCACATGAAATATAACACGGATAACATTAAATAAATG
Source organism: Garra rufa (assembly GCF_049309525.1). NCBI lineage: Eukaryota > Metazoa > Chordata > Actinopteri > Cypriniformes > Cyprinidae > Garra > Garra rufa. The sequence continues at coordinate 43,008,096 of NC_133367.1, read as the reverse complement.
TATTTTTTATCAGGTTACACATTGATTATTTATCACTCAAACCCCTTTCTCTACCTGTCCGTTGGTCGCGCATATCCTCCATGTTTGTAGTTTTTTAACACTTTTTATACGTGTTTGTAGTTCTAATCGAATCCTCGTTGACCGCGCAATGTGTTGTGGGCAATATTAGCCGTTAGAGTGTGCATTGATCCGCACTTCGAATTCCGAAGTTAAGTAGTAGACCATCCGGGAATCTTTGGAATACTTTTTTAAGCATACTACGATTTGGGACATACTAATTCTATTTTCGAATACTATTTAGGACGGATAGTATGCGAATTGGGACGCAGCATATGTTTACGAATGTCCTATGGTGGTTTCGGTTCATTTGAGTCAGCATGATGCACCCAATCTAAAGAGACCAGTTTTGGCCAAAATATTGAGATGTTAAAAGGAAAGATATATATATATATATTTTTTTTTTCATATCTCTTGACCACTAGGTGGCACTCTGCCGAAACACTGCAGGTGGACTCAGGTCATGCTTGTTATAACACACACCAAGTTTGGTCTCAATACGCCAAATCGTTGCAGAGATATAGCCTAGCATCAATTTGTGTGAGTGCTTTTCATATTTTTTTGTGCGTTACTCAAGAACAGTTTGACTAATCAACTTGATTTCCATAAATTTTTGCCAGCATGGTCTGAAGATGATCTGAGCCAGTTTTGGTGAAAATCAGACAAACCATCTAGGATGAGTTCGAAAAAGTATGTTTTACAAACTAGAAGAAGTAAAATAGAAGAAAAAAAATAAGATTTTTTAATATTGGTGTTCATTCGACATGATATGAGCCAAGGATTCAGAGAAAAAAGAAGCCCTTTCAGTGCTTGGCCCCTAATATTAAATATAGCTGCAAGTAGCAATTAAGGGGCCAAACACTAGGCAAGCAAGGCAGCAAGCAACTGAAGCAATGAGTAATTGAAGCCATTTTAAGATGATTTTAGTCAAAATGGGTGAAAAATCTTAAAAACAACCACTAGTAATATAATTTAATGGGTTATCACTTTTGACCAATAGGTGATGCTGTTATCAAAGCGATGTGTTGTGTTCAGTGTGAGGTGACAATAACCCACACAAATGTTTGGTGTCAATATGCCTCAGAGTCATTTTGGCATCATAGCTCAAATTTGCTGCATTGCTATACAAAAACACTTTTGTCTATTGACACGAAATCCATATCTTTGTGTCAGCACAGTCTGAAGATAATCTGACTTGATTTTGGTGAAAATCGGACGAACGGTCTAGGATGAGTTGAAAAAAGTAGGTTTTCAACATAAATCAAAATGACGGACAGAAAATTGGTATCTACATTCTCGGCATGACCCAAGGGATATTTTGAGACCAGTTTAATTACAATAGGCAAATGCAGTCAAAAGTTATTAACATTTTTGGAAATTTCATAATTAATGGTTAATGAGTGGTTCATTACTTTTGACCAATAGGTGGCGCTGTTACTAAATTATTGTGGAGTGGTCAGTGTGAGGTGACAATAACATGTAATGTTTGGTGTAAATATGTCAAAGCTTTGAAGGGATGCCGTCTCACATACAGATCTGGCCATTTAAAATGCGCGCGGGAAGTAAAGTGGTCTCGCGTGACGCCGGTGTATTCCAAGGGAACACGGAAAATACAATGACATAGGAAAGACATGATCAGTAGGGGGCAGTCATGTAAAGCACTGAACTGAAGCGGCAGCAAACATCGCTCTAAGCCCGAATGACTCGTTTGTACGGTGACCTGGAGAGGACATCTTCTTCGGACATTATTCGTTTATATTCGTTAAT